>NC_056730.1:557065871-557228371 GCF_019279795.1 Protopterus annectens | reverse complement strand
CAGTGCATGGGCGTCACATATTAATTGTCTGGCAGTGGTGGGATATCCACACCACATATTAATTGGTTGGCAAATACCAACTGGCTTGCAGTGGTGTGGGTAGAGTGAATTCCTATAGCTTGTGTAAAGTGATCACTGAAGGTGTTTTGTGCTCTAAAATCAGCCACGCATTGAATACGAGTTCAGATCACAATTGTTATATTTCTTTTGTAGCTTAGTCAGGGAGAGCAGGAAGCATGTCAGCAGAGGAGTATGGAAAGCTGACAAGGAGCCAGCTGGCTGAGATGTGCCAGCCTAGGGGAATGGTACATGGAAACCTGACTATGGCAGACAGGATTGCAGCTTTGGTCACAGCTGCATCAGAAAACAGCAACCAGGACGACGATCAGACTGGCAGTGGAGACGTACTATCCTCAGAGAATGGACAGCTCAACCTTTCTACAGAGGGCTTAAAAATCCACCTGGAGCTAAAGAGCCTTTAGCTGGAGGCCAGGTGTTTGGAAATAGAAGCAGCTGAGAGACTAAGATGTCTGCAGGCTGAGGAGAATGAGAAACTGCTACACCTGGAAGCTGAGGAAAAGGACAGGCAGAGGCAGATGCTGACTCATGGAAGTAATGGGGAAGGGAGTAACGACCCCAGAAGCACAACATTTCAGTAAATTTCTTCTGCAGTTTAAAGAGGGGGAGAACGTTGATAGTTCCATTCATATGTTTGAGAGGGTATGTAAACTGTATGATGTTGACCAAAGGCTCTGGGTACAGTTCCTGGCCCCTTATACTCCATGGTAAAGATGCAACTAAGTTGTCTAAAATGTCTGACGTTGACTGTTTTAATTACAATGTTGTTAAGCATTGTTTGTTAAACTGTTTTAAGCTAACATCTGAAACTTGTAGGAAAAAGGTTTTGTGAGCATAGACGCAAGGCAGATGAAAGTGTGTGAATATGTTGCTGAACTAAGCACTTATTTTCATAGGTGGGTGAGTGGATGTCAGGCCACCCCTTTTGAAGGACTGGCAGACCTTTTGGTGAGGGAACAAACCCTTAGCACTTTGCCTGAGGACATGAGGATCTGGTTAGCTGATAGACAATGTCTTACTTCAGATGCGTTGAGGGAAGAAGGGAGACCTATTCCTGGCAAGCAGGACATCCCTGCACAGGAAAGGGACCCCCAGTACTGCTCATGGGTCTAAAGGAACCCATGGTGGCCAGCACAGACTGCCCCAACAGAATCTGCCAGTAGCTGGGGAAGCCACTAGTCCAGGAACATGTCCAGGACCTAGGGTTAAATGTTTTGAATGCAACCAGTGGGGCCATGTGGCATACAGATGTCCATGGAGGCAAGGTGGGGAGCAAAAGGTGAGAGACCCACGTGGGAAAGGCAAAATGCCAATAGTAGGTTGTCTTGAGGCAACAGGGGTACTGAACTACCACCCTGCAGATGTCCTGATAGGGAAGGATTTGGAAGAGGCAGTACCATGCACTTGTGCAGTTACATGCACAGTCAGGCTTGGAGACAAGCATGTGGGTCTGGTAGCCTGGGGGAGACCCAGACTGACTGCATACTTGCAGCCAGGACTGGTGAGGTGGTTACTTCAGGGAGGAAGCTACTCTGTAGCAGTGAGACTGAATGTGAGCCACTGCTGCTTCTGGGTACTGATGTTCCCTTGGACAGAGTGACTGCAAAGGTAGAGGTGAGTAGTATTACCCAGGCTGACAGTGAGGCACCACGGTCAGAGGATGCCAGACCTCCTGGGGAAGGGGAGCTGGCAAGGGTTAAAAAGAGAGTTGAGACAGGCTCAGCTCTCAGACCCTACATTGCAAGGCCTGAGGCAGGTGGCTAGGGAGGCACCTGATTCTCAAGGGAAGGGGGAATCTGTATACTGGGACAAAGGGTTACTGTACAGAGAGCTGACCCCTGAGGGGGGGCTAGAAGGTGAGAGAGTACAGCAGTTGGTAGTGCCTAAAGCCTACCATCTGGCGCGTCTAGCCATACCCCATGATATTCCCTTTGCAGGTCATATGGGCATTAAAGGTATCAAGAGACATATTAGCAGAACTTCCACTGGCCTGGAATTTCCAGAGATGTAACAGGGTACTGCAGGACCTATGAACAGTGCTAAAAGGTAGGCAAGGCAGGAGACAAGGCGAGAGCTCCTTTGATGCCTTTGCCCGGGTTTGAGGAGCCATTGCAAGAGGGTAGCTATGGATATTGTGGGGCCTCTGTGTACCCCAAGTTCCACAGGGAAAAAGTATATCCTAGTGGTAGTGGATTATGCTACACTTTACCCTGAGGCAGTGGCTCTGTCCTCCATTGAGGCAGAAAAGGTGGCAAATGCTTTCTTAGAGATTTTCAGCAGGGTAGGTTTCCCAAAAGAAATACTGACGGACAGAGGTGCCAATTTCATGTTAGACCTGCTGGCTTTTATCTGTGGAAGTCCTGTGGGGTGAAGCACCTGAAGACCACCCCCTGCCATCCCCAGACTAATGGTTTTGTTGAGAGGTTAAACTCTACAATCAAGTCCATGCTATAGGCATTTGCAGACCAGTTCAAGAGGGAGTGGGACACAGTGGGGAGTGGCAAAATCAGGCCAGCACCTGCCAAACTAGAAGCCATTCAGGCATGGCCTGCACCTACTACTAAAAAGCAGGTGAGGGTATTTTTAGGGACAGCAGGTTACTACAGAAAGTTCGTCCCCAGTTATAGTACAATAGCTGCTCCCCTCACAGACTTGACAAGGAAGAACAGGCCAGATAAGGTATTGTGGACCACAGCATGTGAGCAGGCATTCCAGGAGCTTAAGGAAGCTTTGGGAGGATCCCCTGTGTTAGCCAGTCCACATTACAGAAAATAATTTGTTGTGCAGGTGGATGCTTTGAACCATGGGGTGGGGGCTGTACTTAGCCAGATTTCTTTAGAGGGAGAAGAGCACCTAGTGGTTTATCTCAGTCGTAGGCTCCAACCCAGGAAGCAATGCTATGCAGCTGTAGAAAAGGAATGCCCAGCCATAGTGTGGGCACTGCAGAAACTTCAGCCTTATCTGTATGGAAGGAAATTCACTGTAGTGACAGATCACAACCCCTAACATGGTTACACAGAGCCAGCCAACAAAATGCCAAGTTGCTAAGATGAAGGCTAGGGTTGCAAGCATATGACAGGTCAAGTGCAGCACCGCAGTGGGTTTAGCAATGCCAACGCAGATGGGCTCTTAAGACAGGGAATGGGGTAAGGTACACTCAGACCCAATGCTCTCAAGCAACATTTCTCAAGGGTCACTTGAAAAACTAGCTTGAGTTCTCCGGGGGGAGGGGGGGTGTGCGAAGATAGGTGAAGGCTTCCAGCCTAGCCAGATTTTGTAGATAATTCTGTAAATGTAAGCCACAGGCAAGTTCCCTTAAAATGTGAAAAGACTGCATTGGATATTGAACTGCAAAAATGCAACAACAGTGCACTCTGCTGTAAGAAAGCGAAGTCAAGCATTTTATGACAGTCCAATGTCAAAATTCAGAGCAGATATGTCTAGAGGGAGGCATCCTGCCTATTGTTTTAAGGCCAGAGTTAATGGCTAGAATTTGCATGTATAAATACCCTTTATTGCTCTGGTTTCTGACTAGGTGTAAAGAATGTAAATATAGTTTCTGTTAGCCTGGGAACACCACAGAAGTGTGAAAAATCATGTCATGTGAAGTAGCTCTGCGTTATCAGTTTACACAGAGAATCAGAGAGCCCAGAGCATTTTGTTTTATGAACATCCAACATCACCAGCACTGTCTTGCTCTTTATGCAAGTTACTTAGAACTGTGTTTTCTCTTAGTATAATCTTCCTAATTCCCAGCTATTTCCAAGTGTTTTCCTGTGATGTCAGAACTTTACTACTGTAGCATTTTAAACATTTCTCTGTGATCTCTGAACTCTTGATTATCACTGTGTAGTAAGTAGTATCATTTTGTGTTTTTATTAGTTATTATTAAACATTTTTAAACCTTTCAACTGTGGCTGTTTTATGTAAAGTTAATTTAAGCTCTAGAGTACATTGGATGTATATAGTGATACTGTACCAAGTCACTCTAATAAGCCTTGACTGTTCAGTCACACTTCCCATTTGGATAATAATATTGCACAGTAATAATTGGACACCCTTTCAGAAAGGCCTTTGAGTAGCTGATATTAGTGGGTGGTGGCAGCTGGTACTAACTTTTAGACTGGGAAGAAAAGGGACACAGCTGGAGAACCTGCACCAGCCTTCCCCAGGAGTGTCTGTAGGGTTGCATAAACTCTTATCTCAAAGTGTGTGTGCGTCAGCTACTTGGGCAGGGTCATGAAGCACTGGTTGGATAGAGGGTGCTGGAGGTTTTAGCTTGCCAATTAGGCTGAATTCTGGACCCTACAGCTGTGCCAGTGGGGAGTCTTATTGGGGACCTGGAGAGAAAGAGAGAAACCAGCCCCAGACGGACTGTGATCTCTGTGTGCTCTTAAGGGAAATTGTACTTTACTGTGTGTATTTATTATCCTTTCCCTATATGGATGCCCCTCACTGGTGTTGATGGTGAGGATTAAGGCTCCTTGATTGCTAGGTCAGTGCACAGGTGTCCCAGGCACATAGACTCTGAAGCAAGACTGTACAAGATTGATAAGGCAAAAATCCAGCCCATTAGCTAGCCAAAAGAATGAATGGACAAACATACAAATAAAATCCTTCTAATCCTAGTCATATTGATGACATTTTCAAATCTATGACAGTGTACTCATCAAATTATCTGGCTGAAATAAGCTTTGAAGCAAAATACCAAGCTATCAATCTGCATTCCTCATTAGACAAAACATAGAAAGTGGTGAGAGAGACTGGTCTGTACAACCTTCCCACCACTCAGAAGAGAGTGCCAATTACTCTGCCTCTACAGTTATTTCACAGGAGAACTTTACCTGGTAGGAGCCTAGCACTGAGCAGCATTTTACCTTCTCCAAGGATGATGCCACAATATGAACAAAAGGTGACCGACTTTAATAATTGGCTTATTTCCTGTTGTCATTCTAAGGGGGTGCAATATTTGTCAGCATGGAAGGTGATGGTCAACAGACCATGCTGCTTTGCCAGGGATGGTCTACACCTCTAGGCTTTCGAATATTAGCTAAAGCCTCGTCTTCCCCCACAGTCCCTTTTTTAGGCAATACCAAACAAAGTACTTCCAACATAGAAAATAAAAACCATGAAAATCTAAAGGTATTACTGCTCAATGCTTGGAGTCTAAACAAAAAAAGTCCATTTCCAAGAAGTTCTCTTTACCATAAAGAATGCAGATGTCTGTGCGGTCACTGAGACATGGTTTAAAGCTGTGGAGAGCACACCCAACAGTGCAAGATTATAATGCCTTCCACATATTTAGACCAGCTACTTCACAGGCAGGGACTAAAGGTGGAGGCGTCTCGATTTACATAAACAATAAATGTACTTCAAGGCTGGGCAAACAGGACAATGCAGTTGAGCTGCTCCGTGTTCAAATCACCACAGGACAGGCAAAATCCAATACCACTTCCTTACAAGCTACAGCCCTGCCTCTATGACCCAGGAAACCCATACCATGCATTTAGACTCATTAGAAACACTAATCATCCAACCCAATACCATATTAATGGGTGACTTTAATTACCCCACTATTAACTGGGAATCCTATACGACAACAAACGTACAGGCACAGAGATTCCTGGACTTTGTAAACACAAACTCCCTGTTCCAGATATTCAATACACCAACCAGGGGTGCAACCATGCTGGATCTGTTCCTCACTAATATATGGGAGAGTGCTGCCCCTACTGTAATGTCTTCCCTGATAAGGTCAGACCACAAAATGGTCTCCTTTGAAGTAAAAAGGAAACCTGGACCCCCAGCTAAACCTGGAATATTAAGGAACTAGTCAAAGGCTAACATCCTGCTATTCAGTGATAATCTGGCAAAATTCCAAGCCCCAATAAACCCTGAGAATACTGCTGCCTATGCAGAATTGTTCACAGAAACCCTGTACAGGCATGTTAATAGCTGCATAGAGGCAGCTGTACCCACCACGAAGTAGTGCAGAACTCACTCAAAAAAAAACAAGCCATCCTGGTGGAATCACAAAATCAATAGGTTGTAGTTCAAAAAGAAGAAAATCATGACAAAATTTAGGAGGTGCAGCACCCAGCAGGATAAAAGCACTCTGAAAACTAAACAAAACAACTCTGAGGACAAATAAAGTCTACTAAAGCCAAATATGAGTTAAGTTTAGCCTCCCAGGTCAAGGACAACCACAAAACATTCTTTAACTATGTCCGCAACATCAAAGGCAATACACAATTGTGTGCAGAGCTCATTGTAAATGGAGCCACCTATAATGAACCAGAAGATATAGCAAACAACCTGGCTGATAAATTCAGCTCCAACTTTACCACTCTCTCCCCTGCAGATTTCCCTCAGGAAATACCATCGAATATAAAACATATAAAACCCCTCCTACTATCACTAGGGAACAGGTCCTTAATGCTATCTCAAACACCAACAGCACTACATCAATAGGCCCAGACAACATATTGGAATGCCTTCTAAATAGCATGAAACATGACCTATAAGGGCCTCTGGAATTACTATTTAACTGTAGCCTCCAAACAGGCTTTGTGCCACATAAAATAGAGAACTGCAACAGTTATACCTCTGCACAAAGGTGGGCAATCTGCAGACCCTGGAAACTACAGACCCACAAGTGTAACTAGTCTTGTATGTAAAGCCATGGAAAGAACCGTCATGGAAATGATCAAAAGAGATATAGTAAACCTCCAGACACTGGATGCAACCCACTCTGGTTTTTGTCAAGGGCAGATCATGCCTACTCAACCTGGTGCAGTTCTTTGAGAAGGTAACCAAAGCAATGGATGAGGGAAAAGTGGTTCACACTGCCTACCTTGACATGGCCAAGGTATTTGACTCTACCCCACTCGGGCATTGTTGACAAACTCAACAGGTTAGGTACAAACTCACATCACCCAGTGGATAGTTCACAGACAGGACCCTGGAAATTAGAATTGGGGAGCCCACCTCTACAAAGAGGCCAGTTGTAAGTAGAGTCCCATCAGGGATCAATTCCTGGACCACTCCTTTTTGGCATTTATCCTCTCAAGTCAAGGCCAATGTCAGTGGTCTATGCCCGATTAAATTTGCAGGTGATTGCAAATTAGCTACTGTCACTGAATCCCACAATGACACAAATGTTCTCAAAGAGGGGTTGAGACAGACAAACAACTGGTGTTAGAGCCACTGACTAAAACTACATGCCAAGAAATGCATAACAGTATCCTTTTGGAAGTCATCCATTCTTGGTAACTTATCATACTGACAACACTCCCCTTAGAGTTGACCCAGTAGTCAGGGACTTCGGGATACGCATAGTAATCTAGCGTTTGACCATTACATGTTCACAGTAGTGAGGAAATCACTCTATGTTGCACAATTTACAGTGGATATAAAAAGTGCACACACCCCTGTTAAAATGCCAGTTTTTTGTGATATAAAAAATGAGACCACAATAAAATCATTTAAAAACTTTTCCCACCTGTAATATGACCTATAACATGTACAATTCAATTGAAAAACAAATCTGTTAGTTGAAACATAAAAAATAAAAAAAAACATACAATAAGCTGGTTGCAAAAGTGTGCACACCCTTAAACACTTTTTAAAGCAAAAGTTGCTTCAACATTCAGTCTTCTTGGGTTCACATCTGCCATCAATTAAAGAGACTCTGATTAACTCCAAATAAAGTTCAGCTGTCCTAGTAGGATTTTCCTGACATTTACTCCATTGCCTGCTACAGCAAAAGCCATGGTTCACACAGAGCTTACAAAGCATCAAAGGGATCTCATTGTTGAAAGGCATCAGTCAGAAGAGTACAAAAAAAAATTCCACACCATTGGCTATACCATGGAATACAGTGAAGACAGTCAACAAAGTGGAGAAAATATTAAACAGTGACGGTGGAAAGAACTGGCCATCCCTCCAAAATTGATGAAAAAAGACGAGACAAAAACTGGTCAGGGAGGCTGCCAAGAGACCTACAGCAACACTGAAGGAGCTGCAGGAATTTCTGGCAAGTACTGGCTGTGTACTACATGTGACAATCTCCTGTATTCTCCACATGTCTGGCCTATAGGGTAGGGTTGCAAGACGAAAGCTTTTTCTTACAAAGAAAAACATCCAGGCCCGGCTAAAATTTGCAAAACAATACATAAAGTCTCCCAAAAGCATGTGGGAAAATGTGTTATGGTCTGATGACCAAGGTTGAACTTTCTGGCCACAATTCCAAAAGGTACATTTGGCGCAAAAACAACACTTCACTGTGGGGATGGTATTCTTTTGATTATATGAAGCATGGTGGTGGCAGTATCATGCTTTGAGGATGCTTTTCTTCAGCTGGAAAGTACAGTTTTGTACCTACCATAAATGTAGATGTTACAGTGCTCACACTGCTGCAGTCATTACACTTGGGTTATCCTGCCGTCAGGCAGTCCCGCACTCAGCCACAGTTCCAAAGTCTTGGTCCGGCATCGGTTGCTGTTGCTTCTTCGACGTCAGTGCGCCAGGGGTATATAAGATGCATCCAACGCCATTTTTGTCTTGCCCCAGATGTCAGGTGCCCCAAGTAGGTAGGCAATACATATTGCTAATAAAACATATAAAAAAAATAAAAACAATACCTTCAGTTACAAGCAAATACACCACAAAGGTTGTATAGGATAGAAAGGTATAGATAAGTCCAGCTAGGACATAGGGGATGAAGTGGACTGCAGCAGTGTGAACACTCGGACATCTACATTTATGGTAGGTACAAAACTGTACTATGTTCATCGTGTTACACTGCTGCAGTCATTACACTTGGGTAGAATCCCAACGCTAAGGTTGGGTGGCTGGTCTATAGAGTGAGTTAGGATTGGCTATGAGGCTCTGCAGAACTGCAGTGGCAAATCCTGCTCTGGATTTAGAGTAAAGAGGCAAGTGGTAATGCTTGGTAAAGGTGTGCACTGAACTCCAAGTTGCAGTCTCCAAAATTTCCTTGGTCGGTACTCCTCTAAGAAAGGCTGTTGAAGTGGCTGTTGCTCTGGTAGAATGTGGCCTAAATGTTATTAGGGACTGATTTTCCATGCTGTGTGTAGCAGTAACGAATACAGTGTCCTATCCATTTGGAAATAGTCTGCTTTGAGATGGCCTTGCCCTGTGATCCTGCAGCATATGCTACAAACAGCTGCTCAATTTTCCTGAAAGCTTTTGTTTTGTCCAAGTAGAAGCATAGCTGCCTGTGTATGTCCAAAGAGTTTAGAAGGTTTCTCCCCTTTATTCTGGGGGTTTGGATAAAAAGTTGGCAAATGGATGGTTTGGTTACGAGCCACACTAGATACCACCTTTGGCATAAAGGTAAGGTTTGTCCTTAAAGAAACCCTGTCCTGATGAATTATAAAAAGGTTCCATTGCCATTAATGCCTGTAGCTCTGAGACTCTTCGTGCTTAAGTTACTGCCAGGAGCAGAGCTGTTTTCCATGATAATTTTAGATCGGCTGTATTGGCTGGCTCAAAAGGTGGCAAGGTCAGTTTTTCCAAAACAAAACTGAGGTCCCAAGTTGGTGTTGGTGCTCTCCGGGGCGGTCTTATTTTTTTAGTCCCTCTGAGGTACTGCTTTAGCAAGGAATGAGAGAATAAAGGAGAATCCGTGTTGTAATGAGCTGAAATGGCAGAGGCGTGGATCTTAATTGATGAGAAGGATAGGCTTTTGTCCAGCATCTCAGTTAAGTATTGTAAAATCTGAGGAATGTTTGGGACAAGAGGGTCAAGGCTTTGAGCCTGGTTCCAGGCACAGAATCTCTTCCACTTTTCTGGAGTAAGATTTCCTGGTGCTAGGCCTCCTGGCCTCCAAAAATGACATCCATAGCAGCTTTAGAGAGAAGTGTTGCCCGTTTGACTAATGAATCTGCCATGCAGCCAGGTTTAGGGTTTTGAGCTGACCGTGCAGGATCCGATTGTTTTGTTGAGTCAGAAGGTGTGGAATTTGAGGCAAAGTCCATGGTGGGCCTTGAGTTAAGTTCTTTAAGACTGGGTACCAGTGCTGGCGTGGCCAGTCTGCAGCAATCAGGATCATCTGTGTTTTTTCTTGTCTGGCTTTTAGGAGTACCTTTGAAAGGAGAGGCAGTGGTGGGAAGGCATAAACGTTTAGGCTTTTCCAGCTGAAACGAAAGAGCATACACTTTCCATGCTTGTGTGTGGTAAGTCCTTGTGCTGAATTTTTGTAGTTGGCAATTCAGTGGGGAGGCAAAAAGATCCATGTCTGGGCACCCCCATTTTTGCGTTACCATGCTGAAGATTTGTGGATTCAATTTCCATTCGTGAGGGTCCATGATATTTCTGTTTAGTCTGCCAGAGTGTTTCTTTCCTGGCAGGAATTGTGCTTGCAGATGAACTTGATCAGTTAGAGCTGTGTTCCACAAGGTCATGGATTGCCTGCATAGTGGATAAGAATGAGTGCCCCCTTGCTTGTTTATGTACCACATTACTGTGGTGTTGTCTGTCTTTAATAATAATTGTCCTGGATGCAGAAGGTCCTTGAAAGCTGTTAGGGTATTTTGAACAGCCAACATCTCTTTTTGATTGATGTGAAGATGCATTTGGTCTGTGGTCCACTTGCCCTGAATAAATTTTCCTACCATGTTTGCTCCCCAGGCGCAATCCGAAGCATCTGTTGTTAGAGTCTGCCTGGCTGTGGGTAGAGTGAAAGGCTGACCCTTGAGGTGACATGTCTGTGCCCACCATCGAAACACATGTTGTAGGCAGGGAATTATTGGTATTACTGTTTCTAAACTGTGAGAGTGCTGAGTCCAAACACTTTTTAGGTACCATTGTAATTTCCTCATATGCAGTCTGGCATATGGAATTAGTATGCAGGATGCCATGAATCCCAGGGCATGCAGAATTTTTCTTGCAGGGAGATGGGACTTTTTTGCCAGCAATTGAAAATATTGACTCAGTTGTCCTTGTTTGTCTGGCGTGAGATAAGCCATCTGGGCCGTTGTATTTAAGCTGGCACCCAGGAATATTATCTGTTGTGAGGGCACTAGTTTTGACTTCTTTTCGTTTACTGTGTACCCTAGAGAAATTAAACAACTTTTTTACAAACGCCAGATGCTGTAGAAGAATGTCCTTTCTCTCTGCTTGGATGAGGCAGTTGTCCAGGTATGGATATATTTGAATTCCTTTTCGTCTGCAAAATGCAATTACTGGTGCCAGGCACTTTGTAAAGACCCTGGACGCAGCAGATAAGCCAAAGGGCAGTGCAGAGAATTGGTAGTGCATTGTACCAGCTTTGAATCAGAGGCATCTTCTGCAATCTTGTCTGATAGGTACATGGCAGGTATGCCTCACCAAAGTAACTAGCCAAGCCTTCTTGCCCAGCATGGGAGGAAGCTGCTGTAGTGTCAACATTTTAAATTTCGGAACATCCAGGTAAGTATTTAGAGTTGAAAGGTCTAGTATGGGTCTCCAGGCTTTGTCCTTTCTGGGTACCAGGAAGAGTCTTGAGTAAAATCCTTGTCCTTGTTCCTGCTGTGGTACTTTCTGAATAGCTCTCATGTCCATGAGAGCTGAAATCTGTTTTGGAGCCTCTGCCCATTGATTTTGTGGCAGGTTTGGCATTCCTTTTAGCCTTGGTAAAGTGTGAAAGTGGAACCTGTAACCTTGAGACACAATATTCAGAACCCATTTGTCTTGGGTGATTGTTTGCCAATTTTGAGAAAAAAAGTGCTAGTTTCCCCCCCTAAGGGGGCTGCCAAAAGGGAAGTGCTTGGCATACAAAGGGGGAAGTCATTGGAACTGTTTCCTGTAAGGTTGAGACTTGTCCTCACCTCCTTTTGGGGTTGAGGTACCCCACTGTCGTCTGTAAGAGCCTTGGGGTTGAGGTTGAGATCTGCCTCTTGGGCGTCTGTATCTGCCTCTCTGTGGCCTGTTTGACACTAGAAAGGACCATTTCTTTGTAGGCCAAATTTTGCTAAATCAAGGTGGCTGTACCTGTAAGAAATATTTGACTGTTTGCATAGATTTAGCTTTATCCTCCATTTTCTTTAACACTTCTTCTGCCTTAACACCAAACAAGGTATCATGCTGTAAAGGAGCATCCAATAATTTTGCCTTAACATGATCAGGTAAACTCTGTTCTTTTAACCAAGCATGTCTTTGAATCACAGAACCTGTAACTGCGGCTCTACAAGAAGCCTCTAAAGAATCAAAACCACACTGCAGAATATGTTTTCCCACCTGTTCAACTGCATGCAATAAATCCTGCATTTCTTTAGTCAGGAGCTTCTGAGCTTGTAAGCATTTTCTGTTTTAACTGAGCCATTAAATATCGTTGGTACTTAAGCATGTGAAACTGGCAATTTACAGCCCTTACTGCTAAAGTTGCAGAAGTGTAAAAACTTTCTTCCCCCATCTATCCAGTGCTCCAGAATCTCCGTCAGAGGGGACTGGTTTTTTTGCAATGGAAGCCTTAAACCCTTTGGGACCCTGGGAAATGGTTTCTGGGTCAGCAGAAGGTTTTTTATAAAGAAACTTGTGAGAGTCAGGGACTCGATAATACCTATCTGGCTTGGCTGGTGCAGGGGGCAAAGAATCAGAAGATAAGCTGGATTCAGAGAACACATCATCCACAATATCTAACACAGGCGGAATAGCAAGGGGCCTGTGCTGAGGCAATAAAAGGAAGTCCAAGCCTTTTCTTGGATCCTGAATAATCCTGACTTTCCCAATGGAAATGCTCCCTCACGGTATGTAAAGTTTCCCCAAAAGAGTAATACTCAGGAGGAGAGGCTGAAGGGATAGATTCTTCAGCATCAGAGTCCTCATAGGGGGGTAGAGAGTATCCCTGGTCTGAAGAGTAATCAGAGGAAATGGAAACCTGATCAGAGGAATCATAGTGTGCATCCTGCCTAGGCCTTTTCTCAGGAGGGGGATTGGAACCCCTGATTAGAGTAGAGCAATGAGATCTTCGGCCATTTTGAGCATCTGTTTCTTAGGCATGGAGGACTGTCCAGGAGAATGCTGTACTTGCTTCTTTGTCTTTAATGGTATTTTTGTCTTGGCTGTCGCTTTAATGGTAAGTTGTGAAGGTCTGAAAACACCCTCAGAAGCCGATGCCTGCTCAGCGGCTCCGGACCCATCTGAGGGATTAGTTTCCGTAGGCCCAATACCTTGAGTTTCCAGAGGCCTAGTTGTCTCCACGTGGGAGTCGGAGGCAGCCTGTGGCTCTGAGGTAGCGGGTGTCAGGGGCTGCGAAAGCGCCTCACTGAGAACTGCCGACTGGCCTAGAAGAGGCTTCATCGGTTTTGGACCTCGGATGCCTGTCTTTATCCTTGTTTTTGCGTTTTTTTTATGAACTGCGGTCATTGGTTGTTCTGACGGCATTGTATAATTGAACCTTCAGCCAAAGTAGTGCAAAGCAAAATCAAAACGTCGTTTTATAGTGAGTTTGTTAAATCTAGCACAAAACAGACAACTAGTGACATTGTGATCAGGGCCTAGGCATGAGATACAGTAAGAGTGGAAGTCCTTATGAGGTATTTGCTTCCCACAAGAAATACAATTATTAACTTTTTCTGACATTGGTCTGAGGCAAGAAAAAAGTTTCCCCAACGGGGTACTTAGCTTTATTGAAGACTTCGGATCTGAAATTATACTTCGAAAATCTCAGAAGTCTGCCGACCGGCACTTGCGAACTGCTTTTGCTTCGGGCACCGCGCGGCAAGAAAGACTGAAGAAAATGGCCCCCTGGCACACTGACCTCAGGGAAGAAGCGACAGCAACTGACACCGGACCAAGACTTTGGAACTCTGGCCGACTGCGGGACTGCCCGATGGCAGGATAACCCAAGTGTAATGACTGCAGCAGTGTAACACGATGAACATCTGGGGCTTTAGTCAAGGTGGAGGGAATTATGAACAGTTCCAAATACCAGTCACTTTTGGCCTAAAACCTTCAGGTGTCTGCTGGAAAGCTGAAGATGAAGCGGAATTTCACCTTTCAACACAACAATGACTCCAAGCATACATCCAAATCAACAAAAGAATGGCTTCACCAGAAGAAAATTAAAGTTTTGGAATGGCCCAGCCAGAGCCCAGACCTAAATCCAATAGAAAATCTGTGGGGTGACATGAAGAGGCCTGTGCACCAGAGATGCCCTCACAATCTCAGCTTTGGAGCACTTTTGCAAGGAAGAGTGGGCAAATATTGCTAAGTCAGGATGTGCCATGCTGACTGACTCCTACCCAAGAAGAAGAATGTTGGAATTAAATAAAAAGGTGCTTCAACAAAGTATTAGTTTAAGGGTGTGCACACTTATGCAACCAGCTTATTGTACATTTTTTATTTTTTTATATTTTTTCCCCTAACAGATTGGTTTCTTTTTCAATTGAATTGTACAGGTTATAGATCACATTAAAGGTGGAAAAAGTTTTGAAATGATTTACTGTGGTCTAATTTTTTGTATTACAAAAACCTGGCATAACAGGGGTCTGTATACTTTTTATATCACTCTATAAATCAAAGGTATGGCATCAAAGTCCAAAGAAGTCATTGTTCCACTGTATTCGGCATTCATCAGACCCGTCATCGAGTACAATGCCTCCTTTGGTATGTGCTTAACCAGGCATATTCAACAAGTAGAACGTTCAGAGGTTCCTCATTAAAAAAGAATACAGAGCGCCAAGTACAATGTCCTATGCAGACCACCTCAAGGCCCTATCCCTGTATTCTGTCTCCTACAGGCTTTTGAGAGGAGATCTAAGCCTAACATTCAGGGCATTGTCAGACCCCACTCTGATGAGCCTCCTGCATATCCACAAAACACACAGTACCAGAATTACCCATTCTAAAGACTTAAGCCTAGCCTGTGATATAAATAGGACCTGCTGGAGAGACAGGTATGTATCCCGGAGACTACCCTGTCCATGGAACAGGCTTCCCATCCATCTGAAGCAGAGTTCCTACTTAACCCAATTCAAGTGCAACTTGGACAATTGAATGGGGAGAACAGGAAATTCATCCCTGGTTTGGCATTCATGTCTCTAACAGACACAGGCAACCTGCAATGGTTCATCTCCCAAACTCCTGTTGACACCTATCAAGGGTATCAGAACTTGTCAGAGATTTGGGATGCATGGCTAGGCTTAAAGAGGCTCTTGTGGTCATTAGCCAGTAAACACCTATGAACAAAGTAGTTATCCAGTAAATGCTTATCCATGGACCAAGCAGTATGCTGTTATATATGCTCCAACCTTTGACCTACTCTTTTTTTTAAGTTCAAGATCAAACAATAGATCATACAGTACAAAGTAACCAGTTGTGTATGAACTGGGCCTAAAGATCAAGTGAGATGGTCAGTGGTTTGTAACAAACCTCAATAATTCCATCTGAACCACTGACAAGTACAACCCTGCAGCTGCTGGCACAAAGCAGTGTGCAAAAGGTCTGGGGCAATCAAACCAAAGCCCCTTCTTTGTATCAAACCAAGGTCAGGGGGTATCACCCACATGCATGGCACTGCTTGGATCAAATGACAGACCCCACACCAACTTACCAATCACCACATTGAGCTGGAACACAAAAGCAACAATGAGCCCACAAATACAAGCAGTAAAAACAGCTAGAACCACCTACTGTGGTCAGGGTACACTACCCAACACAGCAAGGAAAAGGTAAACTTCCTAGACCTAACCATCTACAAAGACTCAACATCGGTCAATTCTAGAATAACCTCCAAGAAACCCAGAAAAAGTTAAACTTGTTGCTCCACAGCAGCAGCAGGCACTAGAGTCACCAAAAAAGAACATAAGGTCACAGGAAATAATAGCAAGGACATCCAAATGCCTCCAAGGCTTTCTGAAGAACATAGCTGAACTTGAAAAGGACTTCCTAGCCAGAGGAAACGTTAACAGAACTCTACCCACAATTTTACGACCGATTATGGACCTCAAGAAGGCAGATGACCCTTCCCTCCTGGAACCAGAAAAAATAGACTCCACAGACAGTTCACAGAAAGGATTCAGGACCACATGGAGCCAAAATGCAATAAGAGCATGTCTTTGACATTTACCCAGAACTACATGGAAATTAGGAAAGCCATCGCCAATAACTGGGTAATGACTACAAATAGACAACTGAGCAAGATACTCCCACCCCTCCCCCTTTTCACCATCAAAAAAGCGAGGAACATCAGAAGCTACACTGAAGGCAGTAAGCCGGTCAACAATGTGCAGAACAAAGGGATCTACAACTGCAGACCACCCGAAAGCAACTACTACCTACTTATGAGCAACACTGATTATTTTAGGTGGCCCAACACATTCAAGCTATAACCACAGCACCTGTTATTGTAACTAACACTGGAACAGTGGTATACAAGGCAAACTGCAGATAATGCCCAAGCTTCTATGTAGGCAAAATAGTGAACAACCTCAAAGAAAAGCCCAGCACAAGAGAAATTAATAAAATTGGAAAGAGCCCCTTGGCTAAGCACCTAATGAACATACACTAGCCACAGAGAGTTCTGCTTCCATGTTCTAGAGAAAGTATACTTAAAAGACCCTGCAGGAAACAAAAATAATAAACTGTAGAAAAAAGAACTACAGTGGCACAGCAAAATGGAAGCATAAGAAAAAACACACACACAACAATCACACAGGACTGACCACAGCTTGTTCCATCTGCAGTGTCACAAGCATAAGGAAATTAAACCATAAGAGCTTCTACTGACCCCACTTCTCAAACTGAGCATTTAATTTCTATATATTACAGCATGCAGCACATGATGCACAAGACTCCCATACCTGTGGGGTACCAGTGCAAAATGGTTCCCATATGCACACCTCCTTTTATAAAGGCTGTTTACTATCTAGGTTTTAGAAACATTTTTAGACATTTCTTGATCTTCTATGCTATGGAGAGTGTCTTGGTACGATTTTACTTCAGATCAGGATAGATCTAATGAAGCTTTTGGTGAAAGTGCAACAGAACCATTTTTTTGCTTCTTCAGACACCCCCCCCCCCCCCCCGGAACATGTTAAGTGAAATACCTCTAACAATACAAAACAGCCCCACAGCCTGAAGTGGAATATGACACTGTTCCAACCCAGTGAAAGAGAACACCCACTAATTAAGAGACTGGCAAATCAATGCCTCCCATTTAGGGAAATCAGGAAAGGCCACAACATAAGACTCCACCCACACCTCGTGAGATTTCTGTTCATAAGTGACATTAACCTCTTGTATTTACTGAGGAGTACTTATCTGGCCTGTAAGCAGAACCTGAAATAAACAAAGGATTAAAACCAGAAAGGAAATCTCAGTATGCATGGATGCAAGAAATAAATCAATCGATGATTCTTGGATGCCCATCAAGCCACAAGCAAGAACAGACAAGTTTTCAAAAGTAACTATTTTTCCCAGCATGTAAGTACTTCTAAAAAGAGAAATCGGGACTAAATGTCAGCATGGTATTGACTCACTAACGCTGTTGTATGCCGTGCAAATTGCCTTATCTATTAAGTTTCTTGTTTGGCCTTACAAGCTATTTGGTTATAATCCTGAAGATTTTAATGCTTGAATGGCTGCCGTTTAACGCTCGGATGTTAAAAATGGAAAAGGAGATGGAGAATGTTTAAGATCTAAGTTGCACACTGTAAATGAAGGTTAAAAGGAACAAAATAACTGCATGTTGCTTCCATGCCAAGCCTAGAAGTACTCAAAGTATGTCTATTGCAGTCTTAAAATGTCTGACATGTAAAAAGAGAGTGTCTTAAAGTTCCACTTTTATGAACAATCCAACTGTCTGAACTTTCAACTCATGACAATCAAATATAGTAGTTCTATTGGACTTATTAGTAACTCAAGTACGTGAATCAGTTTTTTTCTCTCTCTCTCTCGCTCTTCCTATAAATTTAACAGAACAAAACAGTTGAATCACGGGCCTCCAGGTAGCGATCTAAACAAGAATTAATATGCATGACCCTGACTTCATGATGTACTATTATAATGGCTAAACATTTATTAATCAGCATGCTATTTTTATTTAACTATAGCAATCCTTTGGACTTATTGTTGGCCTTGTTAGTTTTTGAACTACATTAAATATAGGCTGTTGATTTTCTTTCCAAATATAGTCATTGCATCCTATATACATAAATCCTACGATAACCTACGTACAATTCCAGACATGTTTTCTAAAACTCTGAAGGAGTAACTCCTTATACCCATAGTTAATGAATAATTTCGTTTACTCACATATTGTTGTACACAGAAAGATGCAAGTAATCTAACTACATAATGCTCTCTTACTTCACCTTTATCATTTGAAATGTTATATTTTAAATTCACAGGTAATGCTAACGTAAGTAGTAGATGATGGTTTAAAAGTGTCTCTGAAGGAAGCCTCACAGTAGACATTTAAATCTGAGAGCACAGAATATTGATAGGGTGTTAGGATTCACAAATCTTTGTTTTGCTTGTACTACTTTTTAAACTGCTGTGGTCTAAGTGGTATACTAACATCATTTTATTCAGAGTTACTATGCTTTATGGGTTTAGTCATGTAATATTAGGAACAGTTTTCTTAGAATGAAACTTCTCTCTTTCAGTTAAATTAGATCTGTGGATAGGCACTAGGTTAGTTCTGAAAGGGTTTGGTGCTGCGTATACAATGCTAGCAACATTATCTGTGGCAAAATTCTATTGCAAATTTACAGTTTAACAACTTAAATAAACTGGTCAACATTGTAGTTTTAGTAACTCTCAAGCAATGTGGTCTATAGACTCATGGAATGCTAAGGGGCTCCAGGACAATCGAAAAAGAAAACGTATTATGCGCTTAGCATAACTTATTACGCACTTAACATTAAAATCTTTTGGTCATAGACACGAGCTCCGATAAGACTGGAAAAGCTGCCGTACAAAATACACAAGTGTCCTTAGCATTAGAACACATGATCTTAGACTTCTACCTCTTTGACCCACGTGGTTTTAGAAGCAATAAAAGCTGCAAATAAACACAAATTCCATTTGCAATGCCATAGGATTTGGTCCAGAATAGATTTTTTTCTTAATATCAGAATTTTTTACAGATCTGGAGGTTAAATATTCCATAGAACCAAGATTCTTTTTGGACCACTCGCAAATTAACATTAAGATCAATTGGCTGAGGTCGATGAAACGTCGCCAAAAATCTAGAATTAGGGGAATCTCGTCTCAGATAGCCAGCTTTTATTTAAAAAAAAAAAAATCAGAGATTAAATAAGTTAGAAAAACAAACTCAAAGTAAGTTCTCCAGAACTTGACTCACTTTTGGGTAGTTTACAAAAAGAACTTCATCAGCTGCATACACGACAATACTCCCTCCTCAGAAATGAGGGAATTAGACAAATATGCTAAATGGGCACAAACGCCATGTAAAATATTAGCAAGAATAATAAAGTCCTCGCAAAAAGTCCCAACAATCATGGAATTAGCTTACCAGGTCAATCTATATAACACAACTATAAGTATAATTAATGCATTTGAAAATATCTACACTCAGATCTATGGCCCTCGTGAATTACCATTTACACTTTCAACATGATATTACTTTTCCTACAATCGGTGATGAACAACCGATACTACTGTTCACAGAACAAGACATTTTACAGGTAATAGATAAAACTAAAAAAACAGCAAGTCCTGGATGGCTTTATATACGAATTTTACAAGCTATTCCATTAAACGATATCCAAAAGCCTAGTAAAAATCTTTTAAAATTATGTGACGGATCATGGTATTACTGATCTATACTTAACTCAAAAAATTTTATCGTGAAAAATAATTTAGACAAGAAAAACCCTTCAAACTACAAACAAATAACTCTGATTAATGTTAATATTAAAATCTATGCATCGCTACTAGCTACTAGATTTTGGAAAAAAATGTTACCTTAAATAGTTTCTTCTGAACAGTCAGGGTTCATGACCTGCAGACAAGATAAGTCCCCAATATTAGATGCAGCAATCCAACTTAATAAATGAGAGAAAAACTTTATATATACTCTGGTACTTGATGCGAACAAAGCTTTTGATTAATCCTTTTTCTTCCGTGTATTACTCTGTTACAATATCTTGCGGAAATATGTAGAAATGATCCAGACACTGTACAATAACTCGCACAGAACCCTTTACATTAATAAAACTCAAAACCAATAAAATTTTAATGGAACCAGACAAGGTTGCCCCTATCCTCATAGCTATTTAATTTATATATAGAAAGTACAGTTATGTACACTTACCATAAAATGTGTATTCACTGTTGCAGTCATTACATTTGGATTATCTGCCTGCAGGTAGCCCTCAGCCGGCTTGAATATCAAAGTCTTGGATCCCTGCGTCGGATGCTGTCCCTTCTTCCATGACGTCAGGTAGTCAGGTATATAAAACATGCAGCCGATGCCATTACTTCAGTTTTTCTTGCCCCAAAATGTCAGGAGCCCCCATAATGGGAAGCAATTATATGCTAGGTTACACCTCCAATAAAAAGCAAACACACCAGAAAGCTGTAATACACCAAACAAGAAGAAAGGTATAGCCAAGAGAAGTCAGGGGGCTGGAGGGAGTGTAATCAGGACTGCAACGCGAATACACTCAAACATCTACATTTATAGTAAGTGCACACAACTGTACTATGTTCTTCATGTTTCACTGTTGCAGTCATTACATTTAGGTTGATTCCCAAAGCTAAGGAAGGGACGAGGAAGTTCGAGAGCATTAAGACAAGCTATTAAGCCCTGCAAGACTGTAGTGGCAAAACCATCTCTGGATTTAATCAAAATAGGCATGTGATAATGCTTGGTGAAGGTATGTACAGAGCTCCAAGTAGCAGCTTCTAGGATGTCCCTGGTAGGGACACCTCTGAGAAAGGCTGTAGAAGTAGAAGTAGATGCAGCACTGGTGGAATGTGATCTTATCCCCTGTGGGGTAGGTTTTCCATGGTGCTTATAGCAGAAATGAATGCAATGGCCTATCCACTTAGAAATGGTTTGCTTTGAAATGGCCCTCCCCCTCTGCCCCTGCAGCAAAGCCAACTAGCAGCTGTTCAGATTTTGAGAGGCTTAGTCCTGTCCAAATAAAGTTGTCTGTGCATGTCCAAAGAGTGCAGTATTCATTCCCCTTTGTTCTGTGGATAAGGGAAAAAAAGTAGGCAAATGGACTGATTAAGGGCCACACTAGACACCACCTTGGGCATAAAGGAAGGATTGGTCCGGAGGGATACCCTGTCTGCATGAAAGATGATGAAGGGCTCCACTGCCATGAGGGTCTGTAATTCACACACTCTTCTTGCTAAAGTGATGGCTAGAAGGAAGGCTGTTTTCCAAGAAAGAAATTTCAACTCTGCAGTTGCAGCTGGCTCAAAAGGAGGTAGAGTGAGCTTTTCCAATACAAAGTTAAGGTCCCAGGCTGGAGTAGGGGCTCTCCTGGGTGGTCTTAGATTTTTGGCCCCTCTGAGGAATTGATTTAGCAGGGTGTGAGAGAAGAGGGGTGGTTCAGTATTATAATGTACTGAAATGGCAGAGGCATGAATTTTAATTGACAAGAAGAAAAGGCCCTTGTGGAGCATCTCTGTCGAGTACTATAGAATATGCAGTAAGCTAGGCACTGTTGTGCCCATCCCCCCCAAGCCTAGCTCCAGGAACAGTATCTTTTTCACTTTTCAGCATAGGATTTTCTAGTACTAGGCCTCCTTGCCTCCAGAATAACATCTAGCACCTGCTTACCAAGGGATGCTATTGGAGATCTCAAGGAATTAGCCAGGCTGCAAGGTTCAGGGTTTGAAGCACAGGATGCAGAATCTGGCCTTTCTGCTGTCACAGCAGGGAATGGGTCCGAGGCAGGTGTCATGGTTCCAGCAGTGACATTCTGCGTAAGAGGGGGTACCAGTGCTGGCGTGGCCAGTTTGGTGCAATCAGTATTTGTCCTTGGTTTGTCCTTTTTGATCTTTAACAGAACTTTCGAGAGGAGAGGCAGAGGGGGAAAAGGCATAAACTGAGAGGCTTTCCCAGGTGTAGGACAGGGCATCCACTTTCCAAGCTTCACTGTGGGAAGTCCTTGTGCAGAATTTGTCCAATTTGTAGTTTTGGGGGGAGGCAAACAGGTCTATCTCTGGATTCCCCCATTTGTTTCTCAAAAGGTTGAATATCTTTAGGTCCAGTTTCCACTCGTGTGGGTCCATGAGATTTCTGCTTAGGTCTGCCAGTGAATTTAGCTTGCCTGGCAGGAACTGAGCTTGTAGGTGCTCTTGGTAGCTCAAGGCTGTGTTCCACAGAGCCATGGCTAGTCTGCAGAGAGCGTACAAGTGGGTCCCCCCCCCCCACTTGTTTATGTACTACAAGTCAGTGGTGTTGTCTGAATCGTCCTGGAAGAATGTGGTCCTTGAAGGCTGTCAGGGAATTCTGTACAGCTAACATTTATTTTTGATTGATATGCAGGCGCATCTGACTCTGGCTCCATTTGCCCTGAAGAGACATGTTTACTAAAAACGTCCAAAAACTTACTATCAATATACTATTTCCTGAAGAACAAGTTTAACTGCAACTCCAAAGCCTTAGTCTATGTAGCATTAGGTCAGGGCTGCCGATTTACGAACATGTTTATTACATTAACAAAAGGAAAATGGAGAGCCCACTAGCTAAACACTGCACTGAAAACCCTAACCACAGTTTCAAAATTAAGGCCATCGACTCAATTGAGATGAATAGTAGAGGAGAGGCGTCTACACTTATTTTGGAGAAATTGGAACTTTTGTGGCAGCTTAGACTCGACGCATGCTTTCCACCGGGCTTGAATGAAATGACTTCTATTCTATGTGTGCTAAAACTAAAGAGCCTTAAGAGATAGTAGCTGCACACACATTATTTTTGTTGGATGGTTAAATAATAGATGCTCATTAGCCATAGGGAGGTTACAATTGCTAAGTTACACCCACCTTTTATAGGTTAAAAGAAACATTACACAACACAGTTTTTTTATGAAAAGATTACTACTTCCACGGGTCCCTGAACATTAGTTATAAGTGAACTAACTACGATTTTAATTAATACTATTTATTATATGTTCCGTTATAAGACAACAGAACTCTTTTTACCTAATTACTTAAACAAACTAGGATTACACCTTTAAATTATGTGACTGTGCTTAACTGGCTTAATTGTATTAACAAGTATGAGTCACTAGGATAGTACTTAATTTGTTTTTTCTTTGAGCACTATTGTCTGAAGAAGTTAGGAGGAGAAGTATTTCCTAACGAAAAGCGCTTTACACTTTGTGATTTCGATTCTGTGCAGCCAGATCGTTTTTAACTTTTTATTGCTTGGCAGTTACCAGAGTGTGCACCAGACCACTGATTGCTGTAAGCTTGTATTACTCTGCTATTAAACCTTGTTGGACTTTGCAATGTACGCTCGTCTTGTGCCTCTCCATTTGCCCTGAATGCACTGCCCTGCCAAGTGAGCCCCCCATGCATTGTCTGATGCATCTGTTAGGGTTTGGGCGGCATGGGATAGAGTGAATGGGAGCCCCTTGTTGTGGTAGCAGGCCTCTGCCCACCAAAGGAACTTTGTCTTTATGCAAGGCATGATGGGAATCTGACTCCAGGTCCTGAGAATGTCGACACCATAAGCTTTTTAGATACCCTTTAGTTTCCTCATATGCAGGCTTGCATATGGAATTAGTAGAATGCAAGAGACCATGAACCCCAGAGCTTGCAGGATTTTCCTTGCAGATAGCTGCATCTTTGTGGCCAGTAGTTTGAAGTAGGCTGTCAAATAAACTCGTTTCTCTGGCGTGAGGTAAGCCATCTGGGAAGTTGTGTTCAAGCTTGCTCCCAGGAATACAATTTGTTGGCAGGGTATTAGATGAGATTTCTTTTAGTTTATGGTGTACCCCAGTGAGGTTAGAGGTTTCTTTACAATTGCCAGATGTTTTAGTAGCATGCCCTGGCTTTCTGCCTGAATTAGATAAATTGTCCAGGTATGGGTATATTTGAATTTTTCTTTGCCTGCAAAATGCAATGACTGGAGCTAGGCACTTTGTGAATACCCTGGGCACAGTAGATAAGCCATAGGGAAGTGCAGAGAACCGATAGTGCATGGAACCTGCTCTGAAGCGTAGGTATTTTCTGCAAGATTCCCTTATTGGGATGTGCAGATAAGCTTCCTTTAAGTCTAAGGTTGCCAACCAGGCATCTTTGCCTAGCATAGGAAGCAGCTGTTGAACTGTTAGCATTCTGAATTTTGGGATTACCAAAAAGGTGTTGAGGTCCAGGACAGGACGCCAGGAGCTGTCTTTTCTGGGTACCAGGAAAAGTCTGGAGTAAAAACCTTGTCCCCTTTCTTCTGCTGGGACAGGTTGAATAGCCCCTGATACTCTGCCCACTGATTTGGGGGAAGGTCTGGCCAACCGTCTGGGTTTGGTAAGGTGTGAAAGTAGAATCTGTATCCTTGGAAAACTATATTTAAAACCCATTTGTCCTGGGTAATGGCTTCCCAGTTTTTGCATGCAGGGTGATCTTTCCCCCTAAGGGAGCTGGCAGCTGAGCAGAGCTTGGAAGGTTTAAGGTTAAGTCATTATAACATTTTTCCTTAGGGGGGGTGTCTTATTACTTCCAGCTTTGGAAGTGGGAGCCCCCCACTACTTAGGCCTGCGAGTACCTTGAAACTGTAGCCTAGGTGGTCTGCTGTTCCTGGGTTTGGATTAAGAAGGCCAGGATGAGACAGGAAAGAACCAATTCTTAGAAGGTCAATGCCTAGTAAATCTGGGAGGCTGTACTTGCAGGAAATCTTTAACAGTTTGCATATATTTAGCTTTTTCCTCCATCTTTTTAAGGACTTCTTCGGCTTTGTTTCCAAACAGGCAGTCTTAGTTTAAGGGAGTATCCAGTATGATGTGGCAAATTTTGCTCCTTAAGTCAAGCATGCCTTCTAAGAACAGACCCAGTGACAGCAGCCCTGCAAGATGCTTCTAAAGAGTCAAAACCACATTGAAAAGTACGTTTACCAACTTGTTCAGCAAAATGTATTAAATCCTGTAAATCTTTTTTCAGCACAGTCAGGAATCAACATCCATTTCTATTTAAGTAGTCCCATAATATGCTGCCGATACTTTAACATATGAAAATGGAAGTTTAAAGGCACTAATGGCCAAAGTAGCAGAAGTGTACCTTCTTACCCCATCTGTCCAGGCCCTGGAATCTCTATCGGGGGAGGGTTTTTGGCAGTAGTACCCTTAATGCCCTTAGGTCCTTGGGAAATGGTTTCTGGGTCCGCAGTAGGATTCTTGAAGAGGAACTTGTGAGAGTCAGGTACTCTAATACCAGTCAGGTTTCCTGGGAGCTGGAGGTAAAGTGTCTGCGGCCAGTCAAGATTCCAAGAAGGTATCATCTACAATGTCCAGGACAGGAGGGATAGCTAAAGGCCTGTGTTGAGGAAGGAGTAAGAATTCCCTAAGCCTCTTTTTGGTGTCAAGAGTAATCCTGGCTTTCCCAGTGGAAATGCTCCAAGAGTGTGCAAGGTTTCACCAAAAGAAAAATCTTCTGGAGGGGAAGCAGAGGGAATGCAGTCCTCTGCATCACAACCCTCATAGGTAGAGAAGGGAAAATCCTGGTAATCAGAAGAAACAGAAATTTCAGAATCCTGATCAGAAGAATCAGAAGGAAAAATCAGTTCTAGGTCTCTTAGAAGGCGAAGGCTGGCTTCCCCTAATTAAAGTAATAAGGTCTTCAGCCATTCTTATTTGTTTTTTAGGCATATGGGCCTGACCATGCGGTTTGGACGTAGGTTTTCTAGGCATGGGTCGAGTTTTAGGCCTTGAAGAAGATGATGGCGGTTTGAAATGCAAGTCAATAGGCCTGAATACACCCTCAGAAGCCGGTGCCTGCACAGCGGCTCCGGACCCATCCAAGGTAGAGACATCCGCAGGTTCCATGGTTGAAGAAGCATCTCGTGGCATACCGGACTCCGAATGGGTCTCAGTAGAGGCCTGTGAATCTGAAGTAGTAGGTATCAGGGGCTGCGAAAGCGCCTCACTGAGTACCGGCAAACTGGTGACTAGCTTAACGGAAGCGTCATCGGTAGCTTTGGACCTATGCGGTCTGTCTGTCTTTATCTTTACTGTTTTTGGAATGTCGGTAGTCTGATGGCTTACTGAAGCCATTTCTGGACAGTTAAACCGAGTACCAAAATAATTTGGACAGTTAAACAGAGTACCAAAATAATTTGCAGCAAAAATAAACAGATAAATAGTTTGTGGGTTGAATAAGGCAAAAAAACAACAGCGAGGTACGTTGTGGTCTGGGCCTAAGCAAGGAATGCAGTATGAATGAAAATCTTTATGAGGTCTTTGCTTTCCACAGATAATACAATTATTAACTTTTACTGACATCAGTTTAGAGCAAGAAAAAGGATTCCCAATGGGGTACTTGGCTTTTTTGAAGACTTTGGTTTTGAAACACGAAAATGAAAATTTCAGGAGTTGGCTGACCAGCACTTGTGAACTGCTTCTGCTTCGGGCACCGCATGCCAAGAAAGACTGATGTAATAGCATCAGCTGTGTGTTTTATACCCGTGACGACCTGACATCATGGAAGAAGGGACAGCATCCAACACAGGGATCCAAGACTTTGATATTCAGGCCGGCTGTGGGCTACCTGCAGGCAGATAACCCAAATGTAATGACTGCAACAGTGAAACATGAAGAACATCCCATTTTTCTATATTTAAAGCAAAAATCCTTCTATTCTATACCAAACATAATAAATACAAAATTATTTCTAACAGCATCTGCTGACTTGAATATATACTTGGAACTCCCCCCTATAAACAAAATTCTCTGATTTCAAATTATAAAACAAATTCAAATGTTGTTGTTTGTCTTTCGCCTTTTCCCAGTTAGGGGTTGCCACAGCAGAACTCCGGTCCGCTAATGATTGGCAGTAGATTTTCACGAACGCCGAGGTGCCAGCTCGATGTTAAACCTTCAACAAAGGCACGCCCATTTACACATGTTTTTCGAACGCCCACCCAACCGCGGGGAGGACATGCAGACTCCACACAGAAGGCACTCTCCGCACTCCAGCCGAGAATCGAACAGGAGACCCTCTGGTTGTGAGGCAACAACGCTACCGCTGCACCACCGCGGATTATACTGAATCCACTTGGTCATAAAGAAATTATTTCCCACAAACAGAAATAAAATACAGCTTCAAGTACTTAGGTGTATTTGATAGCAATTATAATCCAAACAAACCTGTCTAAAATGTGGGACAACATACAAAAAGATATTCAAAGATGGAATAAAATCAAACTGCCTTTTCTTTCAAGACTAGCAGTTGTATTCTTACCAGGTTGTTACTTCAGTTTAATGCAATGAACATACTTCCCAAAATATTCTTAAATCCATAACAACAACACTATCAATATTTCTCTGGTATCCTAAATCTACCAGAATTAGGTCATCAAAAACTAATATCTCCTAAAGATAAATGTGGAATGATCCTTCCAGATTTTAAGCTTTATTTTTACATTATTTGCTCTAATAGAATTTTACAAATTGCTGACTTTAATCCTAAAGGAAATAAAAGGTTCCACTCTGTGGATTAAAATATGGTATGATCATATCCAAAATCAGTCCTAAAGCTCTGCCCTTCATTAGTCAAGAAAATCTTAAACACAAAAATACAGGCCTTGCTTAAAAGTAAAATACTTTCCAAAAACTTCTGGATTCAATAAATTCAAGTAATTTCCTAATTTTGTTCCAACCCGAATATCAGGTTGAACAAGGAAATGATAAACCTTGATAATTATCCTAAAATTAAACACTGGAGCCTCTGGGATATAAATAAAATATAAGGGAAAAATCTAATTAGAAAATTAGATCTCTTAATAATACGACAGACAATTGTTAGATCTGGTTCTCTCTTTAATGGTTATTTTAAAACTATGAAAATTATCTAGAATTATTTGTAATAAGGAAATTCCTATTACTGAAAAAAAATATGCTGTTGCATGTGTACAAATTGATAAAAAAAAAAAAAAAAAAGTTATGTACTCACCATAACCTTCCATCTGAGTAGTTGCACTTCATTTGTCTTCAACCTGTGGGTTACGGATCTGTATCAGATCAGACACTGCCACATATCCAGCATCTGATCCGAGCTCCAAGCCCCTCCCCTTACCCATAATGCCCAGTCTCCTTCCTTCCTTCAGATAGGAGTTTGCTGCCCAACACAACACACACCCGACCCAACAAGACTTTACCACTACTGGCAACCTAAGATTTATGAGCCAAGCATGACAAAGGACATTCCTCAGATGTTCATCTTCCATATATATAGCCAGGACAATAGTAACAAGGTCGGGGGAAGGAGGGGGGATGGTTGAAAACAAATGAAGTGCAACTACTCAGATGGAACGTTATGGTGAGTACATAACTATCTGACGTAGAGGACTTAATTTGTTCAACCTGTGGGAGACGGTCCCCAGCTACTATATACCTGGGAGGCACTCATGGAAGGATATTCCGGAGCACGGTGGAGCCAAAAGATGCCCTGTTCCTGGATACGATATCCAATTTATAATGAGAAATGAAGGTATGAGATGAGGACCAAGTAGCTGCAGAACAGATATCATCCAGTGACACACTGGACCAAAAAGCTGCTGAAGTAGCCATAGATCCAGTAGAATGTGCTTTTACCTGACATGGCAGGGAAATTCCCCTGACAGAGTACGCCCGAATAATGCATTGAGAAATCCAACGTGCAATCGTAACCCTGGAGATTGTTTTGGGTAAGAAACGAACAGCTGGTCATATTTACGAAAAGCTTTTGTCCTGTGAAAGTAGAACCGTAACTGTCTATGCACATCCAGCAAATGTAATTTATATTCTCCCTTATTTTGAAAATTTGGAAAAAAATGGAAGATTGATAGTCTGATTAATATTGGTTTCTGACGCTACCTTGGGAAGAAAACATGGGTTAGTATGTAAAGACACTATCCTTAAATCCTAAAAATCATATAAGGAACTCTGATCGACAGTGCTAGTTCTAACACTCTCCTAGTAGAAGTAATGGCAACTAAAGGCAGTCTTCCAAGATAGATACTGCAAATCTACCAAAGCTGCAGGTTCAAAAGGAGGCAAGACTAAAGCTGAAGCATTAATGTAAGGTCCCATGGAGGCGTATAATCTTTCACCGGGGGTCTCAGAAGAAAGGTATCCTTGAGGAAGGTCTTGCAAAGTTTAGAAGAGGCCAACAAAGTCATGTTTTCCCCCACATCAAAACTGGAAATTGCAGCCAGGAGGAACTGGCACCTTGCTGGAAAATCCCTGCCAAGAATTCCAATACCGCAGACACTGGGGCAGTAAAAAGATCCAATGCATGCTGCAAGGCCCATATGGGAAAACGTTTCAACTAGCCACTGGAGCAGCAAAGATGTGAGCTTCAGACTGTCCAGGCCTGGGTGAGGAATCCCCGAGGGATGAGAAATGAGATCCTGAACTGGATCCAACGTCCATGGTGGAACTACTAGAGGAGATCATAGAGAGGGAAAGGACTTGGTAAGGTCAGAATGGGGCAATGAGGATCACAAAACTCCCCAGCCTGCGAGCTTTCTGAAGAAACTTTGATATCAAGAGCAGAGGAGGATAGGCATAAAGAAGACCGGGAGGCCAAGCATGAATCACAGTGTCTCTGGGGGCTTCCCCTGAGGGGTTCAAGGCAAATAACTCATTGCATTTCGCACTGAAAGGAGAAGCGAATAGATCGCAGCAAGGACAACCCCACTTTAGAAAGATCTGCTCTGCCACTGAAGGATTCAGAGACCACTCATAAGGCATCAGGACAGATCTGCTGAGCCTGTCTGCTAGACTGTTGGTCTGTCCCAGAATGTGTGTTGCCACCAGAAAATGGCCGTTGGAGATGGTCCAGTCCCACACTCTTAATGCTTCACGACAAAGGGGGTAAGCTCTGGTTCCCCCATCTGCTAATGTAACAGACCACCAACATATTGCCTGTCTGGATAGCAACCGTCCCTACAGGAAGATGGGCATGAAGAGCCTGCAACACAAGAAGCACCGCTCTTATTTCCAGGAAGTTGATATGCAAAACTGGTCTCGGAAAGGGGACCATATGCCTTGAACTGTCCTTCCCGAGCAGTGCCCCCCTCCCAGCTGGGAGGCATCTGTGGTCACTGTGGTCTTGGGAAGTGACCTGTTTGGGGTAAGGAAAACATTTGTCTGGATAGTGTCTAACCGAGCCCCAATGAAGTCTAAAATATGAATAGGGGCCAGTGATGATTTGTTGAGATTGGTGGTGATGCCCAGCCTCTGTGCCAATGAGAAGAAATAATCCCTGGCTTGGCTCCACTGTGTCCAGTTCTTTCCACACCCCCAAGATGTTATTAGGTCCACTAAGGGATCAGTGGGAGGGACACCCAGGAAGCAGATGGCCTGTGCCACATGCCTCTAGGAACACTGATTCAGGTCAGTTTTTGGGCAGACTACCCCCCTCTGATGTAAGGGTTCCATGATGTCTCCAAAGGAGACATCTCGGGGAATGACCGAGGGGAACCTTCCCCTGCCTCCAAATCAGTGTCTTTGGTGTGGAACTCCAATGGGGAGTCCAAGTGCCTCCTCTTACATGTCTGATTGCGAGGGATCTCCTCATTGGGAATCTCTGGGGAGGACTCACCAATGTCCTGCTGCTCCCCCACTGGAGCTTCCTGAGGCAAAATGGGCACAGGCTGTCCCCTGAGTTAAGATGGTGAGGACCATACCCAAAACAGAGGGAGGTGGGGCGGAGTCAGAGAAAGAGATGGTCAAGTGCCTCTATCACACCGAGAGGACTCTCTCCACCACATCAAAGGCTGAAGGAGAACTGACATCCTAAGAAGTACCAGCTGGATCCGTTCCTCTCTAACCAGACAGGGGAGTCAGAGCCGAGACTCCAGGAGCAGAGATACTGAGAGGAATAGTGCACTGACAAGCTGAGCCGACAGCACCTCCTTGGATCCCACCTTGAGGTTATGGCTCAGAGCTCGGATCAGACACGCTCAAGGCAATGGGCAGCGTCAAGGTACCATCGGCACCGACCTCTTGACCCCAAGGGTCCTCCGATCAAAGGGCTTTGAAACCGAAGGCCTGATTGGAGAAGGAGTGATCGAAGAAAGGCTGCAAGCTCCCCCTCCAGAGGGAGAGGGGGCATGAAGACCCCCATCTGAATTTGGGTGCAGATAAACCTCCACATCATCTTATCCATCTCTGCTTCACTGAGGCTTCGGCTGGAGCGGGAGGATGAAGCCACTGACACCAGTCTGAAGTGCCAGTGATGGAAGTCCGTATGGACGACCAGATCTGGGATTCCTTTGGCTCTGGGGAAAATGGAGCAGGGAAATCCAGGTCTGGTTTCTGGCATAATCCTTGGCGGGAAGGTGGCCAGAGCCAAGCGGTCAGGAGGCAGCTTCCTCAGCCTGTCCTTCTTAAGACTTCTCCCCTTCCCCAGACATCTTGGCAGGTGTTTGAGTCCCAGAGACCAAAGAAGAGGTAGAAGTTGATGCTGCACCTGAAGTGGTGGGCATAGAGGCTACAGTCCTTGAGGATGAGCTGATCCCTCCTGTCCTTCAGTGCCCAGGGATTAAACCTGGCACAGATAGGACAGGAGGTTTGTAGGAGGGCTGCCCCCAGATACACCACGCACAGAGTGTGGCCATCGACTGGGGAGAGCTTATGGCCACACTGTGCACTTTCGGAAACCTAGTTTAGGGGTTTTGGCCATGTCCCTAAACAGGCTCAGAACACACGCATCTTGCACTAAAGAAAAGGAAAGACGGAAAGAGAAAAAAAAGTTAATAAAGCTAAGAAGAAAGTTGAGGGGGGAAGCAAAAAGCACAAAAATACACTCAAACCCAAACAACAAGCCAAGAACTCAGACAATGATGCTTGCTTTTCCTGCGGCAAATATCTGGGGGTGGGGTGGGACAGGGGCATTATGGGTAAGGGGAGGAGCTTGGAGCTCGGATCAGATGCTGGATATGCAGCCGTGTCGGATCCGATATGGATCTGTAACCCATAGGTTGAAGATCAAATGAAGTAAACTACTTCAGATTATTAGATATTAACCATCCCTGGCATATTCAAATTATTTTCATCTTAAGACAGGAGATTAGTCTATGGAGCAGAAAAGTACAGTTGTATACACTTACCATAAATTTAGATGTTAGAGTGTATTCACAGCTGCAGTCATTACATTTGGGTAATCTGCTGGCAGGTTGCCCTCGGTCGGCCTGAATAACAAAGTCTTGGGTCCTGCATCGGTTGCTGTCTCCTCTTCCATGACGACAGGTCGTCAGGGGTATAATACATGCAGCCGATGCAATTTTATTCAGTTTTTCTTGTCCCAGATGTCAGGTGCCTCCCAAACGGGGAGCATACAAGTAAACAATATATAAATACACTTTTAGAAACAAACTTTACCTTCAACTAAAAGCAAATACACCACAAAGGCTTTTGAGTATCGTGAAGGAAAGAAAAGGTATAGAAAGGGGGATGGTGGGTGGATAACTCTGTCTGCATCAGTGAATACACTCCAACATCTACATTTATGGTAAGTGTACACAACTGTACTAAGTTCTTCATGTTTCACGGTTGCAGTCATTACATTTGGGTAGAATCCCAAAGCTATGGATGGGAGGATGGAACTAAACAGCATTAGGCGTGGCTATAAGGCCATGCAGGACGGCAGTGGCAAAGCCTGCCCTGGATTTGGAGAAGAGAAGTAAATGATAATGCTTTGTGAAGGTATGAACAGAGCTCCAAGTAGCAGCTTCTAGAATGTCTTTGGATGGAACCCCTCTGAGAAAAGCTGCTGAAGTAGAGGCAGCCCTGGTGGAATGTGATCTGATCCCCTTGGGCACCGGTTTACCATGGTGTAAATAGCAGAAACGAATGCAATGGCTTATCCATTTAGAAATTGTCTGCTTTAATATAGCCTTCCCCTCTGACCCTGCAGCAAATGCTACCAGAAGTTGCTCAGACTTTTAGAGATTTGGTCCTATTTAGGTAGAATCTTAGTTGTAGGTGTACATCCAATGAATGCAAAATCCGCTCCCCCCTGTTGTGGGAATTTGGGTAAAATGTTGGCAGGTGAATGGTCTGGTTAAGAGCCACACTGGATACCACCCTTAGGCATAAAAGAAGGATTGGTCCCGTGGGACAACCTGTCCGGGTAAAATATAATAAAAGGCTCCACTGCCATGAAAACCTGTAGTTCTGAAACCCTTCTTGCTGAAGTGACTGCCAAAAGAAAAGCTGTTTTCCAAGATAAAAATTTTATATCCGCAGTAGTTGCTAGTTCAAGAGGAGGCAGGGTGAGTTTTTCCAGCACAAAACTGAGGTCCCATGCAGGAGTTGGTGCTCTTCTGGGAGGCCTTAAATTTTTGGCCCCTTTAAGATGCTGTTTAAGCTGAAGATGAGAAAACAGGGGAGGCTCTGTGTTGTAATGAGCAGAGATGGCGGATGCATGGATTTTTATTGAAGAAAGACAGGCCCTCGTCAAGCATCTATTGTAAAATCTGAGGAATACTGGGCTTTGCTGTGTCTGTTCCTTGTGCTTGGTTCCAAGCACAGAATCTCTTCCATTTATCAGCATAAGATTTTCTAGTACTAGGCCTTCTGGCTTCCAAAATGACATCCATCACAGATTTACTGAGAGGTGTTGTTTGAATAATTAGTTGATTATCTATGCTGCAAGATTCAGAGTTTGGAGATGAGTGTGCAGAATTTGATAGTTCTGCTGAGACAGTAGATGAGGTATTTGAAGCAAGTACCATGGAGGAAGGTGAGACATATTCCTTAGAAGCGGGTACCAGTGCTGGCGGGGCCAGTCCGGAGAAATTAGGATAATTTTTGTTTTTTCCCGTCTGACTTTCAGTAAGACCTTAGAGGGAGTAGAGACAGACGGGGAAAGGCATAGACTGATGGGTTTTTCCAACTGAAGTATAGAGCATCCACTTTCCATGCTTTTTTGTGATGAGTTCTTGTGCAGAATTTGTCCAACTGATAATTTTGTGGAGAGGCAAATAGATCTATGTCTGGCCTCCCCCATTTCTGCGTTAACATGCTGAAGATTTGTGGATCCAGTTTCCATTTGTGCGGGTCCATAAGATTTCTGCTTAGGTCGTCTGCCAGAGTATTTTGCTTTCCCGTCAGGAATTGAGCTTGAATACGTCTTTGGTGGGTCAAGGCTGTGTTCCACAAAGCCATGGCTAGTCTGCAAAGGGGGTAGGAATGTGTACCCCCCTGCTTGTTTATGTACCACAAAACTGTGGTGTTGTCCATCTTTATCAGTAGTTGTCCTGGATGAAAGTCCTTGAAGGCTGTCAGAGCATTCTGAATAGCTAGCATCTCTTTCTGGTTGATATGCAGATGCATTTGGTTTGGGCTCCATTTGCCCTGAATGTATCTCCCTGCCAGGTGGACCCCCAAGCATAATCTGATGAGTCTGTAGTTAGGGTTTGGGTGGCAGTGGGTAGAGTGAATGACAGTCCCTTGTTTTGGATACATGTGTCTGCCCACCAAAGGAACTCTTGTAGGCAGGAAATGAGAGGAATCATTGTTTCCAGGCTGTGACAATGTTGACTCCATAAACATTTTAGGTACCACTGAAGTTTCCTCATATGCAGTCTCGCATATGGAATTAGTAGAATGCAGGATGCCATGAACCCCACAGCCTGCAGAATGTGTCTTGCAGATAACATACTTGTTGCCAGTTGTTTGAAGTAAACCCAGTTGTCAGTTGTCTTTGTTTGTCTGGCGTGAGGTAAGCCATCTGGGCAGTTGTATTCAAGCTTGCACCCAGGAATGTGCACCCAGGAATGTAATTATTTGTGAGGGAACCAGTTGTGATTTCTTTTCGTTTATGGTGTACCCTAGGCATGCTAGAAGCCTTTTTACAAATGCCAGATGCTGAAGAAGAGTGTCCTTGTCCTCTACTTGAATGAGACAATCGTCCAGATAAGGATAAATCTGAATGCTTCTTTGTCTGCAGAATGCAATTACTGGTGCCAAGCACTTTGTAAAGACCCTGGGCGCAGTAAATAAGCCAAAGGGCAGTGCAGAGAATTGGTAATGCAAAAAACCTGCTTTGATGCGGAGGTATCTTCGGCATGATTTCCTTATTGGGATATGCAGGTATGCCTCTTTTAAGTCTAGAGTTACTAACCAAGCATTCCTGCCTAGCACAGTCAGTAGATGTTATAAAGTCAGCATTTTGAAATGTCCAGGAACGTGTTCAAAATCGATAAGTCCAGTAATGGATGCCAGGAATTGTTTTTTCTGGGTACCAGGAAAAGTCTTGAATAAAAACCTTGTCCTTTTTCCTTTTCTGGCACCGGTTGAATAGCCCCCATATCCATGAGGGACCAGACTTGTTTCTGGACCTCTGCCAATTGGTTTTGTGGCAGATCTGGCCATCCGTTTGGAAATGGCAAAGTATGGAAATGAAATCTGTATCCCTGAGATACTATGTTTAATACCCAATTGTCCTGGGTAATTAACTGCCAATTTTGAGCATGAAGTGCTAGTTTTCCCCCCAGGGGGCTGCCAGAAGATAAGTGCTTGGTGATGGCAGAGGAAAGTCATTGAGACTGCTTACTGTAGGGTTGTGCTTTGTTTCCTCCAGATTTGGAGGTGGAGGCACCCCATTGCTTTGATCTGTAAGAACCCTGTGGTTGGTATTTGAGCCTTTTGAGCACCTGGATTTGCCCTGAGTGGCTCTGTTGGACACAGGAAAGGACCAATTTTAGTAGACCAGTGCCTACTGAACCTGGGTGGCTGCACTTGCAAGAAATCTTTTACAGTCTGCATAGACTTAGCTTTGTCTTCCACTTTCTTTTAAACCTCTTCTGCCTTACTGCCAAACACAGTATCATGCTGCAAAGGGGCATCCAACAATTTAGCTTTAACGTGATCAGGCAGACGTTGTTCCTTGAGCCAGGCATGCCTTCTAATCACAGATCCAGTAATGGGTCTCCAAGGAATCAAAACCACATTGCAAAGTATGCTTTCCAACTTGTTCTGCTGAATGCAATAATTCCTGTAACACTAATTTTCCACACAATCAAAAATCAACATAATTTTCTGTTTCAGTAAGCCCATAACATGCTGTTGATATTTAAGCATATGAAACTGGCAGTTTAAAGTCCGGATTGCCAAGGTTGCAGAAGTATAAGCCTTCATACCCCATCTATCCAGCGCCCTGGAATCTCTATCAGAAAGGGTAGGATTTTTGGCTGTAGAGGCCTTTACACCTTTGGGACCGGAGAAATAGTTTCAGGGTCAGCAGCAGGATTTTTGAAAAGAAATTTGTAGGAGTCAGGAACCCTGTAATATCTGTCTGGCTTAATAGGAGCCGGAGGCAGGGAATCAGGAGCCATGCTTGATTCCGAGAACACATCATCGTCAACAATGTCTAGCACAGGAGGTATTGCCAAAGGCCTATGCTGAGGAAGAAGGAAATCCCTAAGCCTCTTTTTTGATTCAGAGAAATCCTGACTCTCCCAGTGAAAATGTTCCCTTAAAGTATGCAAGGTCTATCAAAAAGAGTAATCCTCAAGAGGAGATGCAGATGGGATGGATTTCTCTGCATCAGAATCCTCATAGGATGGAATAGAAAATTCCTGATCAGAAGAAATGGAAACCTGATCTGAAGATTCATAATCAGTGCCTTGCCTACGCCTCTTATCAGGGGGGTGGGACCCCTGATCAAGGTAATTAAACCCTCAGCCATTTTGATCATCTGGCATAGGGGCCTGAGCACGTGGCTCATGCGTCGGTTTTTTTAGACTTAGAAGTTGTTTTTGACCTTGTTTTTGTTGCTGGCAGTTTAATATAAAAATGTTGAGGCCTGAAAACACCCTCAGAAGCCGGTGCCTGCTCAGCGGCTCCAGACCCATCCAAGGGAGAGATATCCGTGGGTTCAATACTCTGAGAATCTCACAACATACTCTACTCCGAATGGGTCTCGGTAGAGGCCTGCGACTCAAAAGAAGCAGGTATCAGGGGCTGCGAAGATGCCTCACTGAGTACCGGCGAACTGACGACTGGCTTAGGAGAAGCTTAGTCGTCAGTTTTGGACCTCAACAGTCTGTCTCGGTCTTTTTCTTTGCGTTTTTTTATGAACTCCGGTAGTCCGATTGCTTACTGACGACATCTCAGGATAATTAAATCTTGCACCAAAATATTTAGAAGCAAAAATATACAGACGCTTAACAGTGCGTTGGTTAAATCTAGCACAAAACCGATAGCAAGGCACGTTGTGATCTGGGCCTAGGCAAGGTATACAGTACAAATGAAAATCCTTATGAGGTATTTGCTTCCCACAAGTAATGCAATTAACTTTTACTGACATCGGTAAGGAGCAAGAAAAAGTTTCCCTAATGGGGTACTTAGCTTTAGTTTAAGACTTCGGTTCTGAAACTCTAATACAAAAATTTCAGGAGTCTGCCGACCGGCACTTGCACTTCTGCTTCGGGCACCGCGCAGCAAGAAAGACTGAATAAAATGGCGCCGGCTGCATGTTTTACACCCCTGACGACATGGAAGAGGAGACAGCAACCGACGCAGGACCCAAGACTTTGTTATTCAGGCCATCTGAGGGCAACCTGCCAGCAGATTACCCAAATGTAATGACTGCAACAGTGAAACACACAGAACATCTGCAAGGAATGAAAAGCACTCTCAAACTTGCACCCTTCAAGAAACTTATTTATACACAATTAATGATAAAGAATGCTTACTTAACTCCGGCTAAACTAAATCACTATAATCCTGAAATCTCTTTTAGTTGTCCAGGTTTCTGTTCGAATGCTGATTTATTACACATTTTCTGGAGTTGTAAGTGCTCCTATAAACTTTGGTGCGCCCTCAGAAAAAATGGGCTATGAGAAAACAACTCTCTCATGGGAATCTGTAATATTAAATATTAACTCAACTAAACTATCCAAGCAAACACTACATATACTAATCACACTTTCCGCTCTAGTTAAATTATATTACGTAAAATTGGCTAGATCGTTCACAATTGTCCTGGATGGGATTTAAAAATAAGGCAAGTAAATATCTTCCATAAATTATACGGTCAAAAAAAAAAAAAAAAAAAAAAAAACACACAAATATTGGAGTCTCCTTGATCACATCTTAATACAATAAGACACACAAATTAATCATATAAACATAATTAGAACTTCTGATCACATCTATATAGATTTACTATGTTTTTTTATAAATATAGCCAAGCTGAATCTCAATTCGAACTGTATCATTATCCTTTTTTTGAACATGTAAATTAAGGAAAATGAATAAAAACATATTAAAAAGTGAGGACTCTGGAGGAATTGTGGGGTTTTTTCTGAATGATTTCTCAGCTGTTTTTTTGTGTCGTGGATCTTTCAAATTATTTTTGATTTGACTGATTTTTTTTTTTTTTAATCTTTACTGCTCGATTATATGCACTCTAGCTGGTCAACCTCACTGATGCCCTGTAACATAGCAAGGAAAACTTGGTCACGGTCACCAAAATAAATTCATCGGTCCATATACAGTAAACTCTCAGTTAACCAGAACTCTAGCAACCTCCAAAAAATAAATAAAAATCTTAGAAATACAGTAAAATTTTCATGTGTTGCACTTTGTTTTCCCCCCGCAGAGACATACTTTATGTTTTTACATACACTGAGTTTTAAAAAGGAAGATAGGAATAAATTCCCTCACTCAACCTAAGAAGTTGTCAAACCAAACAAATAGTCTAGGGTATAATATTAGGCCTATTTTTTTTTTTTTAACAGTAACTCTCAAGCAACCAGAAACTACAGTTTTCCGGCATCTACCAATCCCCATGTGTGCCAGTTAACTGAAAATTTACTGTACTTAAAAGTGCCCTGGTCACTTACAAAAGCATCCTGGTTTTACAGTTAACTGCATTTCTTGTTCTACTCCTCGTGTTAAAGTCGCAAGTGATTTTGCAAAAGGAGGACTATAGGATGGTTTATTTTTTTTACTTCCACTTACTCTTTTTCACTATAATTACTCCTACAGAGTGATGTCATGGTACATACTGGGTAATTATGTACATATGACTGAAAAGCATTACTGTCAGAAAAAAATAAATAAAAAAAAAAAATTACCTCTTTAGAGGAGGTGTTCTACCTGCAAGAAATATAGCCATCAACTTGTCTTCTAGGAAGTAAGAAATCATTACTAATGGATTTAGCATGAAAACACCGTAACTTGAAGAATACTTCAGGTAGTAAGGTATTGTGGATCCAGTCTTAAGATTTCATGGCAAGGATTTTCAGCTTTGGAAAAAAAAAAAGTAGGGGACAGTCCACAACAAAATTAAATGCAGTCTCAACAAAATTAAATGCATACGCATACTTCTTGCATGTAAAACTGTACTATTTGGTACTGTAAATAATGAGGTTATATCCAACTCCAAAAAAAAAAAAGTTTGATCATGTTAAACCAAGTCTATGAAGCAAAGCACCAAGTCATCCAGGATAAGCCCTCAGCAATAAAATGCCAACTAAATTAAACAGCACTGTGCAAGACAGAACCCAGGTATCACACAGTTATTATCCATCTCCATGGTATGTATGAATAAAGTCCTGGCTATGTTGCAAGTGACCAGAGTTTGAATAGGATATTTGGTACCTATAGAAGCTGGATGGGGATAATGGGCGTGAGCAACTGCTGTCAGCTCATCCATCCTGCGAGGGAGGGAAGTGGCCCCGGCTGAACATGAGTAACATCTAACGAGAGCACGGTGGCTCCCCTCAGTGGAGTTGAATTGGATGTGCACTCACCACTGTAGTGCAATTGCACTGAGCAGCCCAGGGGAAATGCAGGCTTGCAGAAGTCACCGGGGGGGCACACTCCTCCCAAGTGCAGTGGTTAGGTTGCCCACTTTTTCCAGTCCAAGATGAACGAAACAGCAGCCAAAGTATCACAATACAGAACAATGTTTACAAATATTTCAATGAGAGAGGGGGGAAAAAAAGGCATACACTCAGCTAATTCTAACATCAAGATGACCTTTCATAATGGAATGAACATTTTTTTCATAAAGATAGCTTCTTGTCAGCATATGCATTTAAGAAAAGAGACACCACAGGTACACTCCGCATCAAGGATTTATAGTAGTACCAAAGAAAGGTAGAAGAGGCAATCTGAAGGGTCAGTTTAATATTTTTGTAAATCCTGCCAGACAAACAAGGTACAAAACTAAAAGGACTACAAACATACCTCTCAACTGCCCCTCATTATGAGGAACATTCCTCATTTGAGGTCTTAAAAAGTTCATGTTCCTCGAAGTTCCACACTGAAAGGGTTTGCACACATTCAGTGTTAAAATTTGCTAACAGTTATACATGATAAATAGAAATATATTGCATTAATTCATTAAAAGAATTATTCTACAAGTAAAAAATATCACATTTTAACCACTCTAGGAAGAGCTTCCTAGATGAAGTTGTTAGTAAGTGTTCCACATTTTGCACATTTGTTCCACATTATGACAGATAGTGTTCCTCATTTTGTAGATGGAAGGTTGACAGCTGTGACTACAAGTGGTTTGCTGCTGGACAAATCCCAAAGAAAAAGCCAAGGTATTTTTAAAAAAGATGAACATTATTTTAGCATATCTCAGTTTAAACGGTGGCAAATGGGTAAACAAACATCAAACGCATGTTAAGTAAATAGTGAAAAAATGTCAATCCAATACTGTATTTTCATTCAACATTTTATCCATCCAGGTCTGCACACCGCTGCAGCAGATAGCAATGCTGCCCCCACAGCACTTGGGGTACTGCTTTAGTTACAGAAAGGATGGTTTTCAGATTGGAATCTGTTTTTTAAACAGTGGTCTGGTTTCCTCACATATTGCCAAAACATGCCAATAGGCAAATTGGCGAAACTTTAGATTGCCTATAGATTATTTATGCAAACTGTGTATGTGTGCCTATACAGATGGACAGTGTTTCATTCAGGATCAGCTCTTTGCTTTTTTGCTCACTGGTTGCTTGCATAATATCTGGCTCACAGAAAAAAGTATTGAAGAACAAGAGAGAGACACACACAGACGGGTACAGCTGATCTCTGGTTAAAGGGGGGGGGGGTAAGCTGCCAACACGTTGCCCGTTTTCCATATGACATTAAAAGCATCTGTAACAGTAAAGCAGAAGATATGTCTACAACTCATAATACTGCATAAAATGGTCACGGCTTAATCTACATTAAGGGAAAAAAAAAAAAAAGTTATGTTTTACCATAACGTTCCATTTGTGTTGTAGATCTTTATTCATTCATTATTGATAGGACTTCGGTTCAGTCATGGGAACCGACACGGCTGGTAAAAAGCTCGCGCCAGACAAAAACTCTCAGCTAAAACCCACAATGTCCCTCTCATAGTCTCTTCAGATCGAGTTTGCCCACCCCTATAGGGTCATAGGTAGGTACTAAGCTACTGGCAGTAGGGCCTATATATGCCTAGCCAAAAAGGTACCCTGGCTTTCACCACCTAAAAAAATTATTTTCCTGTGCCCCTATCAAGCAGAACCACAGAAGTGATCCCAGAGGGGAATTTCCCATCTCCCATCCAGTCAATATTTTTCTTGAAGAATGCTAATAAGGAGCTTTGCTTGATATAAATGGGTAGTTTGTTCCAGAGAATGGAAACTCTCTGGGACAGGAATCTATCCCTCCAGCATGTTCCATTTACTGTGTTGACAAGGTTTAGGTCCCTAGAACATGTAGCTCTGAGGGATTGGGACTTCTTTAAGTGGAACATGTCCAACAGCTCTGGGTTTAACATAGCTTTGTATGTTAGGCAGAGATCACCTCCGAGTAGGCGATATGCGGTAAAGCTGGAGCTTTTTGAGATGGTCTGCGTAGGACATCTGTTTGAGGCTGCTAATCCTCTTTGTGAGTTATTTCTGCGGCCTTTCCAGTTGTAGAGGTCTTGTGAGGTACACACAAAAGGGGGAGCTGTATTCTATAATGGGTCTAATGAGTGACAAGTAGAGGGGAACAATTACCTCTTTTTCCCCCGGGATGAGAAACCTTTTGTGATGAGGTGTGCCACGTAGAAGGATTTCCTGACTATTGTGGCAATGTGATTATCAAAGGAGAGACTACTGTCCACCTGTGTCCCAAGGCCTCTTATCACACTTCGGTTTTAAGTAGACTACTGCCTATGTGGTAGTTCATGGGTACAGAGTTTTTACCAAAAGGGATGACAATGCACTTTTTGGCATTGAGCTTGAGGCCATGGCTCTGACACCAGGCATCTGTCTCAGTGAGGCCCTTTTGCAGGATGTCCACATCATTAAGAGTTTCGATTATGGCTCCTAGTTTGCAGTCATCTGCGAACTTGGTTAACCAAAGACCTTCTGTGTTAGCCTGTACTTCAGAGAAGTAGATACCAAACAGGAGAGGACCCAGGACTGAAACCTGTGGTACTCCACTTGTCGCTGGTCTGAAGACGGATTTGGAGTCTGCTACTTTCGCAGTGTGGGTTCTGTCAGTGAGCCAGTTGGCAACCCATCTTGTGACATAGGGATTTATACCTAGTTTAGTGAGTTTATCTATAATTCCAGAGTGGGGGATGGTGTCAAAAGCCTTGGCGAGATCTAGATAGGCTGTGTGAACCACCTTACCCTTATCTACGGCTTTGGTGACTGCTTCAATCAGGTTTAGGAGACATGATCTGCCTTTTACAAACCCGAACTGGGTGCGTTCTACAGTTTTGAGATTACCAATGTAATTGTTTATAAGTTCCATGATGATACATAACATAGCCTTGCAGATCAGGCTCGTCAGGCTAATGAGGCGGTACTTCCCAGGGTCCATAGTGGCTCCCCCTTGGAGTGGCTCCCCCTTTGGAGTGGGATAACTGTTGCTGTGCGCCATTCAGTGGGCGCAAAGCCTGAGTTGAGGTTATGACTGAACATGGTACTTGGGTGGGGTGCCAGTTCATTCTGTAGTTCGTGTAGAATGCAGCCTGGGATGTTGTCAGGTCCCATGGATGCTGTGTTCTTGGCTTTGGAGAGTGTGTTATTTACCTGTGCAGCTGTGATTACAGGAACTTTCCATTCTTCCAGTATAGAGATGAGATGGGCCCTTTAGGGGTGAGAGGGGGTAAAGTTAGCATTGAACCTACCTGCTAGGATGTTGGCAATATCCGTTGATTCTGTATATTTAATGCCATTGTGCTAACAGATCAGAGTGTTGCCATTGAGACTCTTTATATAGCTATAGAATGCTTTGTGGTTGTCTTTAGAATCAGTGGTGATTTTGTTTTCGTAACTACCTTTGGAGGATTTTATGAGGGATCTCGGCTTCTTACTGAGGCTGACCAGGGAGTTCTCCAATCATGGGATTTTACTCTTTTTGCAACAGCTTCTTTCTTCTGTTGCAGAGTTTGTTTATGGCAGGGGACCACCAGATTGGCTTTCTTTTTTGGAGGCTAGCATCCTGGTTCTGTTAGGGATTGCATGATCCTTGCACTCGTGTAAGTGCTTATAAAGTGCATTTGCGTAGGCTTCAGCAGTCATGCCTCTATTTTCCGTCTGCATGGGTGTCGTGAAGTTTGCCACTTCTGTCTTAAGAAGCATGAAGTTGGCTTTGGAGAAATTTTTCACAGTGGTTTCCATAATGGGGGGTGGGGTCAGGATGTGGATGTCTGGGGTGATTAGCTTGTGGTCGGATCTGACCAATGAGGAATTGACCTCTGGTGTGGAACACCGGTTGCCCATGTTGGTAATGACCAAATCTAGGATACTGCTGTCCCTGGTGGGGGTGTGGATAAGTTGACCTAAGGCATTGGAATTTATGAATTCCAGAAAACGTTGAAAAAGAGAGTTGGTACACGAGTACTTTTCCCAGTTAATGGTGGGGTAGTTGAAATCGCCCATTATTAGGGTGTTGGGTTGTACCTTAATATTTTCCAGTGTATCAAGAAAATGAGGAGTGGGAATCCTGGGGCATGGTGGGGGATCTGTAGCAAGCTACAATTTGGACTGTGGTCTTGCCCAGAGTTAGTTGCACTTGGACAATCTCGGATGCATTATGCTGAGCAACTAGCCTGGAGGTGTGGATATCCTTAATGAATATGGACACACCTCCACCTTTAGTGTTTCAGTCCAGGTTAGGTGGCCGAAAGATGTGGTATGAATTATAGCCTGGTAATGCAGGGGTGCTCTCTGGAGCCTTGAACCAGGTCTCTGTCACTGCACAGATGTCCATGTTCTCCATTTTAAGGAGTGCCTCAAGTGAGTGGATTTTGAAATTTAGACTTCTAGCATTGAGTAACATTACCCTCAGATTTTGCTTGCTTGTACTGGTTACAGTGGTTAATTTGTCATTTGAACCTTGCCTAAAAAAGGCACTATATGGGGTGACAAGAGCCTTAGCCAGTATCCGGAATCCCAAGGGTGACAGGTGCAGGCCACCTCTGGCAAAGCATCGTGGTCTGTCGATCATGTCATTCCCAGGCAGACAGATACTGGATCTCCTTAGAATGACACCAGAAAATTAGCCAATTGTTGAAGTCAATCATTTTGTCCTTGTACTGTGGTATCATTCTGGGTGATGGCAGGATGCTACTCAGGGCTAGGGTCATACCTGTCTGGGCTACAAGATCGGACAGCTCCTCCATGTCTCTTTTCATGTAGTCCAAGGAGGTACGTCTCAGGTCATTCACACCCACATGGACAATGACAGTCATATTTGTACTTGTTATGGAGTGACCCGAGTGTGTGCGTTAAGTGGTGGAGCCTGGCACCCGACAGGCAGCTGGCAATAACTTTCTCCTTGTTTAACCTGGTGAGTGGAACATCAGTGTGCCTGACTAGAGAGTCACATAGGACTAGAGTGTTGGGTACATTGTTATGCCTTATGGGCTGTGGTTGAGTGGCACACTGAGTTTGTGGGCTGTTTTGTTATTTGGGTTGTGTTGGAGGTGGAAGTTGCTTGCGTTTCTGCTATGGGGGTCCCTGTTGCTTGGGCAGATTTTTATTGAGAGCCCCCATGAATGTAGGTGTGTGTTTTGTGTTTCTATGTGTGTGTTTTGGTGGTGCAGGTTTTGAGGGACTATGTGATAAGTGTGGTGTGGTGCAAGTATTTACCTTCTCCTCTTGACTGTCAAGTCCAGTCTTGGGGGAAGACAGGTTTGCTTCCAGTTTGGCTATAGAAGTGCATCTCTCACAGGTTGTAATGTTGGGTGGTAGGAGGAGAGGATTGTCTGTGTACATGAGGCAACTGCTGCATTGCCCCAAGATGCCCAGACTCATCAGGCAGACAGAGGAAAACGAACACCGGGAGCTGACCCTTACACGTGCCTGGATAGGTGCTATTTATTAAGTACTAAAAACGGTTTTCCTTAGACAAATGAGGAAAGTGGAGTGCTGTAGTAATTTGTAGCTTATTTAGTGCTTACAACGAGTTCTGAACAAGTGCTGAGCTCAAAGAAGCAGATTTGATTGCTAAAAGTAAAAAACTGGCTAGTTCTAAGGGAAAATTCCAAGAGCAGACTTTATGGCGCCGGGAATAGTTTAACCCTAGCTAAGCGGTGATGCATAAAGTGTTCTACTTAGTGCTTACCACTCCCACTGATAGGCTTGAGGGCTCAAAAACTTACAGACAGTCCTGGATACAGCTGGACTAGACTACTTACAGGAAAGTCAGGAAACAAGCTTAGAATTTTTTTTTTGTAAAGTGGAAAGGGAGAAAGGAGGAGCAGAAGAATAGTAGTAATATTAGGAGGCTCTGTCTGTGCAGATACCCTAACTAATAAGGAGATCTTGAAGTCCACCAGGAGTCCAGGCAGGGGGAAGGAAGGCGGGAAGTAATGAAGATCTACAACACCGATGGAACGTTATGGCAAGACATAACTTCTTTACCTGATGTTGTAAATCTTCATTCATTCCTTACTGATAGGACAGAGTCGCCAGCTACTTGAGTCCTGGGTGGCTCTAAGGAAGGACATTCCTGAGCACCATAGAAGCAAAAGATGCTCTTCCCCTGGAGGCCAAATCCAATTTGTAATGAGTGATAAAGGTAGGACGCCTTGCCCAAGTGGCTGCTGCGCAGATATCATCCATACAGTCTCTGGGATGAAAGGCCACTGAGGTAGCTATCAATCTAGTAGAGCGAGCCTTTACTGTGGAAGGTGAGGACACTTTGTTTTGATGGTAGATGAAAGCAATGGTGTTTCTGAGCCACGAAGATAGTGTCATTTTGGAAACAGGCTTACCCATTCCGGGTCCTGCAAAAGCTACAAACAATTGATCCGCTTTCTTGAAAGATTTAGCTCTGTCCAAGTAGAAACAAAGTTGCCTATGACCATCAAGGGTATGCAGAAGGTATTCCTTCCCTATTTGAATGGTGGGAGAAGAAAACCGATAGGGCAAAAAGAAGGGGTCAGAAACTCTTTCCCGATGGAAAATCAAGTATGGTCTCGACACTCAAGGCCTGCAACTCGGATACTCTTCTCGCGGAGGTAATCGCTGATGCTGAAGCTCCTGCGTGCAACATGGTAGTGAGATATTGTATAGAAAAGGGGTCCATGTTATGTTTTTTGGTCCATCCAGAGAACCTAGTCCACTTACTGAAACAAATTTTTCTGGTGGATGGTTTGTACGAAGCCAGAAGGATCTTGCGAACAGGGGAAGAAATATCAGGTAGCCTGGCAATCATCAGAAGTGGAGAAACCAAGCTGTGAGCTTGAGGCTGTGGAGATTGGGGTGAATCAGTCCCCGAGGATGAGACAGCAGTCCTTGAGATTGATCCAGGATCCACGGGCTGTTAATCAGGTGAGGCCATAGGAATGGGAACCAGACATGACGGGGTCAATGAGAATCACTTTGCTTCTCAACCTTTTAGCTTTCTGTAGAAATTTCAGGATGAGGGCAAATGGGGGAAAAGGTGTACAGTGCACCCAGGGGCCAATCGTGCGTCAGAGCATCCCTCGGTGGCTCCCCCTTTGGGGGGGGGGGGAATCAGGGCAAAGTAGCTTCTGTATCTGTCGTTTTTGGTTGAAGCAAACAGGTCGCATCAAGGCCTGCCCCAGCGGCGGAAGATTTGAGCCGCTATTATCAGATCGAGGGACTGCTCACTGTCTGCAAGAAGATTGGAACTCCTGAGAATGTGTGTTGCTATGAGAAAGTGGTTGGAAGCCATCGCCCAGTGCCACATTCTCATGGCTTCCTGACAAAGATGGTAAGACCTGGTTCCGCCTAGTTTGTTGATGTACCAGACAACTGACATGTTGTCCGACTGAACTGCAATGGTCCCAGGAGGAAGAGATAACGCTTGCAACGCTAACGGAACTGCCCTCAATTCCGGGACATTTATGTGCAAATCGGCCTCTATGGTAGACCAGGTGCCTTGGACCGTCTTTCCCTTACCCAGTCTGTCCATAGCCCGAGACTCCTGTTCGGGGGATGGACAGTGGAACTATTCTGCCAGTTCCCTCTTGGTGGCCACCGCCACGACCATGGAATCTACTACCAGCTGTTTGGACCAGTTGAGTTGGTCTTCAGGAGTGGACCAAATTTTGTTTGGCCTCCGGGGGACAGGTTCTATGTTTCCCAGAGCCTTCCAGGCATGCTGCACAATAAGCTTAATGAGCTCATCTACAGTTGTGGTCATCCAGGAAGTAGATGGTCGAGCACAGAAAGCCTGGAAGAACAGAGATTCCTCCTAAGAAGGGTTGGAGGGCTTCCAGTCTCCCCTCTGCTTGAGGATCTTGAGAATGTCTCCAAATGAGATATCTTCGGAGGGAGACCTTGGTGACCCTTCTCCCTCATTGCAATCGGTGTCTTTGGTGATGGATTCCCCAGGGGAATCAAGATGCTTCCTCTTGCAAAGTTTCTTCCGGGGTGGCTCCCCAGTGGAGTCTTCTGAGGACGACTCCGGAGAAAGGGTTCCCTTCAAGGGAAGGTCTTGTGGCTTCCGTGCTCGAGATCCCACAGTAGGAAGTTGGGACAGCTGCATGTTAGAGGGGGGTTCTGGTTCCGATGCCAATAGTGCCAACTGCGAGCCTGTTGAAGCAAGGACCCTCTCCATCACCTGGAAAGCAGGCCCGCCCAAGGAGGGATGGGAGCCTGGAACAGAGAAGGATAAGCTCGGAACGGGGGTCACATCCCACCTCAAGGAGCCCGCCTCCAGGTGAGGAGCTCCGAGAGGACCAGTAGCTGCTTGGAGAGCAGTGACCGTAGACAGCACCACAGGAAAAAAAAATAAAAAATCGGTGCCGAACTAGGTGCCATGGTACAGACAGCCCAATCACTGCTCCAAGGGTGAACCAGTTCCAAAGGAGCCGTGACACCAAGAGCTATCGGTGCCAACAGGGAAGCCTCTGATGTCAGAGCAGAGACAGATGCACCGGGATGGATATCGGTACCGAAGTCTCAGAGACCTGTGAGGAGGTTGGTGGAGGACAGACAGGTGAATACGCCGTGAGAGCTTGCATTCCAAGACGAAGGGAAGACCTAGTCGGGGTCGGTAATCCTCTAGCTGCCAAAAACTGGTCCACAACCCTCACTACATCTTGTTCCGAAAGAATCCTGGTGGATCTGAAGGAAGCTGCTAATGGAGATTCTGGTCTTTCTATAAATGGACTGAATTGTTGTCCCAAAAAGGGGTCATACGAAGGAGAGAGTACCTGGTTCTGGCAAGGTGCTCAGTCTTCAGAACTGCAGGTGTCATTATCGGTGGAGCGGTGTAAGACATTGGCACCGTGGCCAGAGATGGTGCCGATGCTGGTACAGTGGTAGGAGCATGTGTCATAATCAAGGACGGCACAGAGGGAGAAGACAGGTACCCTGGTGCCGGAGCTGTCTGCGCAGAGAAGCCTGGTGTCGTCTCGGTTCCAAGGAGAACAGAGATGTCGGAACAGAGTGACTCCATTTCTCTTTATGCTTTTTCACATCCTTATGCTTAGGAAGTGGGGAGACCTCCATCCCAAAAAGAGCTTCCGAGAAGGGCATTTTCAGCATACCCTTCAGAATAAGCTTGTTATGTTCAGCCAACGTGCAGTTGCTGAAGCTAGAACAAATGTCACAAGATACATTAATGTGGTCAACACCCAAACAATAAATACACTGGGCGTGACTGTCTGGGTTGCGCATCTTATGCCCGGCACTTATCACACTGCTTGAACCCAAGCTTAGACTACATTATCACACACTAGTACTATATCCAACAATACAACTATATCTACCAAACAACAAGAAGATAAGTAAGGAGGGATAGTGAAATTTTTTTTTTTTTTTTATATAGATAGGTTAGGAAGGAGTACCAGCAATGGTACTAAGAAATACCAACAGGTAAGAGAAGGGCCTACAAAGGTAGGGAAGAAGGAGTAGTACCAACGATGGTACAAAAGAACTACCAAGGTAGTGGGTAAAGTTTAGGTCAGGAAATATAGAATTTAGGAACAAGAAATAACCTTACAAGAAAAACCTGGCTAAGGGAAGGTAATTAGTTGAAAAAACTACAAAGGACCACAAAAAACAACTACACGTAACTAGAGAGAAGGCTTGGCACGTCTGACGAGGAACACGGCAAACGAGATCTGGAGAGAGACTATGAGAGGGGCATTACGGGTAGGTCTTAGCTAAGTTTTTGGCTGTTGCGAGCTTGGTACCGGCCATGTCATTTCCGAGGACAGAACCGAAGTCCTATTAATAAGGAATGAATGAAGATTTATATCAGATAGTACCATCTTAATGCTTTCAACAGAAACATGACTGAAGCAGTCTGTAACTAAAGGGAAGGAATAAGCCACTATGCAAATTAGAGAAAAAAAAAAACTCCAGCACTGAAATTGTGCACGGGTCACCACACATGCCAAGAAAGAAACAAACTACCTTGTAAATGAGCAAGTATGTCTTATCTACCACAATGATCCACGCAACACTATTTTTAGGGCTATGTAAGGCTCCATTGTGAAAGGGAGACACGCTTCTACTTAATGTAATTATGAGCATCTGGTAAACAGCTAGGAAGAAGCAAGGCAGAATGGAATTGACCAAAAAGTTGAGACTAACTTGCAGGAGCTGTATGACTAACAAGGAAGTAGATGTTTATGAACAATTTGCAACAAAATTCAAAACAACATTGGGGTGTGGGGGGGGGGCATACAGCGTCAGTGTCTTCTATACACAAAACTGCACCTTCCACTTAGTATAACCAAATCTGAGGTTACTGCATATCTCAGAGGAAAAGGGAGATTCTCCTTTGTATCAACCAGCATGACCAATCCAAACAATGGGAAAGTACTGACATTGCTACAGTTTAACTGCTTAATGTGTTGGTAGCACATATTGTAAGGGGCTGGAAAACACAAGCCTTTCTGCAGAGGTCACCAGGATAGGACAGCAGTGGATGGGGATGCAAGCAAAGGATGTGAAGAAGTCCGAGAAGTAGGTATACAAACTGCAGCTGGATATAAAATAGGAACTGCAAACTTACGCAGTCTGGCATCAGTAAGCATAAGCTGAGAAGCAAGGTTAATGGTGTAGCATGAGAAATTTCAGAAGCAGAAAATGAATGGCATGGTATGACCACTACCCTGACTTCATTCTGAGAAAGCAGAAACAAAACCACAGTGGATTAAAGGGGAAATGAGATATGGGCAAGAAGAGCTGGGCACGTGGGGAAGACTAGCTCCGAGGGAAAAAAATAGAATAGCAATAAGGAATACAACTAGCACTGAAATGAGCACACCTCGATACAAACACAAGAAGTATTCATTTAAAAGAAAGGATAACAAGCAGTCCGAACACAGAAAAGTTTAGAGAGACACGAGAAGAGGTATAAACAGAGGCAGCTACAACAAAGTGACAGCCTACAAATGTTAATCTGTCAGTATCTCTGTATGCTTTTTGCAGGTTGAACAGTTTTAACACATCTTAACATACAGGACAATCTGAAAGCGAGGTGGACTCTATGTGGAGCTCAATAACAATCAGCTGCTGCAAAGAAAAAGCATTAAATCTTACATTCTACAGCACAGACACAGCAATCTTCAAGGATGGAACTTTTCCTTGTCAAAGTAAAATGGCCTTTTTAATAGTAAAATAAGATGTTTGTTTTAGGTCTTTATTATGCCTTCTTTTTCTACCTACCAAGCTTACGATCACATACAAAGTAAGACCTATATTTTTACCTACCAATTACACTTCCTCAAAGAATCTTCATCTCTCTCCCCACCACTTCCCCTTCAGCTCCCTAAACTAACCCTCCTGACAATCTAGCCACAGACTCTAAAGTAATGGAGCAAATCCCATCTGAAGCTCCCTTAGGGAATGAAAGGGACAACCCCCCCCAAGTACACACCTCATTTACCTATACAACCTCTGCATAAAAATAAAGCCAGACAAATAAAGATGGCCCTCATTAAACCCCTTCTCAAAGTCATAACACCCGACGATGCCAAAGATATTCAACAGATCTCCATTCTTCCAACTCTAGGAAAAAATGTTTTGCATTCATTCACTACATGAAAAAAAATACAGCAGGAACACAGATGTTGGCACAGACAAAGCCATGACTTCTAAATACACACTAACAAACATCCTTTGTAACATGGACCCCAAAGCTTTGACCTAGTAGATCGCTCATTGCTTATCAATGTCACATTCAGAGCAGGAATATATTCTTAACAGCCTCCTATATTTCATCTGCAATCAATTTTATCTGACAGATACTTCAAAGTGCAAACAGGGAATGGTTCATCCTCTTCCTCTCCAGAGCCCTGAGTAACTATCCACTTATAGGTTCATAGGCAAGTACTAGCCTAGTTGCCATTGCAGACCATTTTATGCCTAGCCAATTGCCATTTTTGTAATCAAATTAACCCATCACATTTAGAGGGTGATCTTACCCATTCCATGGACAATAATTATATATTACCCCTAATGAGAACAACTGGGATCATACCATAGATAATTTAAAGGAGACCTATGCTGAGATAAAGCATTTAGGAGCAGCCCCTGTCCATTAGCAGTACAGCGAGCAGTCCTGGGGCAAATTTTCTGTTTACCATCTATAGATCCAAGAGGTGTTTTGAATAAGGACAGGCATGAACTGTTTTATGTGGATGGGACTCTGTTCCAGAACAGCACATCCCTCCAAACAGTTCTGTTGATGTTGCAGAAGAGATTTAGATCCCTAGACAGAGGATTTCTGAAGGTATTTGCCTTGCTGATGTTCAGAAAATCAGTGGGTTCCTATTAGAAGAAAACGTCTAAAATATTGAACGGCTGTATACACAAAAATGCCGTTATCTTGAGTTGGTATATATAATTAGCAGGGGGGGGGGGCGCAGCCCCCCACAATAAAGGTTTCAAAGTTCGATATTTTTGCCGTTTACAGCGTTCAGTTATATGAACTTTCGTTCATATAATATAGATCGTAAGTATTGGGTCGGAGGATTCGAGATACAGGTCACTTCTCAGCCGTCTGTAGGATACAGACTACAGTAACAGGGCTTTGAGTCTGTCCATGTAGGACATGTTTAGTCCTTGTAACCTTTTACCAAAGTATCTCTGTGGGCATTCCAATTGTTGCATGTGTCTGGACAAATACATGGTAAAGTGGGCATTACATTCAATGACTGGCCTAATGAGGGCTGAGTAAAGACGGACATCCCTAGATCTAGACAGAATTCCTTTGTTTATAAATTGTGCAATAAAGAAGGACTTTGACCAACATCTCAATTGTTGTAAGAAATGGTAAGTCACTGTCCACAATTTCCTAAATCCTGGACAACTGGGTCAACTCATAGGGATATATGGTCAATGTGGTAGTTCCCTGGAGTAGAGGACATACCAAAGGATGCAATAATGAATTTAACATTTAGTTTTAATCCATGATTTTGGCACCAGCAATTTGGGATCACCTAACCTGCAGGGTGACCAAGTCATTTGGGGATTCAATAACTCCACTTATTCAGCCACAGCCCTTTAGTATAGGCTTTTACTTCAAAAGAGTAGATGCCAAACAGGAGAGGTTCTAACACACAACCCTAGGGAACTCCACTGGTGACTGGTCTTTTTGTGGAAGTAACTTCCCCCATTTTGATTTCCTATGTCCCATCTGTGAACCAGTAGGTGACATAGGGGTTTATTCACAGTTTCTTTAGCTTTTCTACTACACAGAGTGGGTAGTAGTGTCAACAGCTTTGGCCAATTTGAAGTATCTGGTATATACCATTTTGCCTTAATTTATTGCTTTGGCGACCTTTTCAAAAAATCCACAAAGTTGAGTATGTACAGCCTACCCTTGACAAATCCAAACAGAGATGGGTTCAGTGCTCCGAGGTTCCCAATGTCCTGAATGATTAGTTCCACGATAAGTCTTTCCATGTCTTTGCATATGAGGCTGGTCAGCCTTTGGGGTCTATAATTGCCTGTGGAAGGTCCTGCCTTACATCTCCTGTTTCCTATATTCATTAGCATCATATATCATCATTTTTCTCAAACTCCATTAAATCTTTATATTGAAATGGTTAGCTACAGATCCCACACCTCCCATACCACTATTAAATATCAACGAGAGACAGACATCCAAGCATTAGCAGATTATCAACAAGAGACACAAGTCCAAGCATTAGTAGATTAGCACAATCATGTTAAATGAAGCCAAACAAAACCAAATCCAGGATCTTCAGAACAAAACAGAACCTCACTGCAGTCCCTCAAAACTGGTCCACAACATGCAAATAAAATAAACCACTTCTCATTTCATATACTTATAGGTCTGGTTAGATCATTTTCAATTCCACATTAATACTACTATCATTTAATATGCAGTGTATGTGACCATTAAGGAACCTAGCCCAAATTCCCAATTCCCCAAAGCACCGTCTGCTTAAGTAACTTTCTTGAGAAGGTCACAGTAGGTAAATTGAAGGTTAATGGAATCACACCCTGTACCAAAGGAAGTAGCACATTAATAGCTCATAGGCTTAATCCTCTACACTAACTCCCAGAATACTAATTAGAATGGACCTCAACCCAAGTTTTACATACATATGAGCAGAAAATAACTGGATGGTATGTGTGTGTGTTAATCATATCGCACAACTTGCAAGAGACAGAAAATGTATGCTGCTTTTTTTTTTTAAATTAAATTAAACAGGCTTCATAAAGAATTTTACATGGAGTATAAGGTATCTTAATATGGACATTACATGCTGATACCCACGGTGGTGGTGCTGCGGTAGCGTTGTCGCCTCACACTAAGACGCTGTCCGGTTCGATTCTCAGCTAGAGCGTCTTCTGCGTGGAGACATGCGTGAATGGGAGTACCTTTGTGAAGGTTGTGCGTCAGGGCTGGTAACTCGGCACATAAAAATCAACTACCAATCATTAGCGGACCGGAGTTCCGCTGTGGCGACCCCTAACCAGGAAAAGCCGAAAGACACAACAACAACCACCACCTGATAAAGGCTATTAAGTTATGCCCATCTACACAACTTTGGAAATCATACTATGCCTATAAAGAATGATTTTTGCGCTAAAATTGTAATAATCACTAATTAATCGGTTTTGCTTAAGAGCTTTGGAGAAAATGGACCACTTCTAATGAATAAAAGACAAGTAGTCAATAATGCTTGATATATTAAATTTTGAATTTCATCATCTTTCAAGTATTGTTAACTTTAGCATTATACCCATGAGGCAATATATATTATGCAATGGCTTGACTTGCAGACCCAAAGTTAGGAAACCACATCTTTACCCTGCAAAAAAAAAAAAAAAAAACATCTAAAGGAGGATCTGTGTCATTACAGACACGAAAAGGCATCCCAGGTTATGAAAGGAGGAAAAAAAAGATAGAACTTAGTATATTCAAAAAAGTTGTGGCAATTACGCTACAATTATAGTAATTAAAAATTATAATCCATGTTCAACTGTAGCAACCCATAACGGGAAAAGCCGAAAGGAGAAGAATTTTAACCCATAATATCAGAGTTGTAGCTCACTTAGAAATTACTTTAAATGGTTCTTTATAGCAAATAAATTTTACTGAAGACAAAAATAAACCTGCAAACTTATAGTTATGTACTTACCATAACTTGGCATCTGTGTTATTTATAGTCACCATTCATCATGCTGGGGTCTTGGATGCGATATCGGATCCGAGCCGGCATACTCTGAACACAGTTTAGCTCAAGCTCCTTCCCTCCCATAATGCTCTGCTGCCCTAAACTCCCTCAGATCGAATTTGCATAAGGAAGGATGACAGATAAATGACAGCAACCATGCAGAACCTCCAAATCCAACCAATCTTCCAGGAAGGGGGCTGGAGGGTGAGATCGTGATGAATGGTGACTACAGATAACACAGATGCCAAGTTATGATAAGTACATAACTATAAATCTAATGTTATCTAGTCATCATTCCTCACATTAGGGTCAGAGTCCCCAGCTACCTAAATCCTGGGAGGTCTCAAGGAAGGACATGCCTAAGAACTGTAGAGCCAAATGAAGCCCTTCCTCTGGAAATCAAATTAAACTTACAGTGGGAAATAAATGTGTGGGGAGAAGACCATGTTGCTGCTGCACAAATGTCATCTAAAGATTGACGATCTGCAAAGGCAATGGAAGTAGAAACTGCCCTGGTAGAATGAGCCCTCACTGGTGCAGCTAAGGAAATACTTTCTGAAGAATATATGGAGGAAATACATTGTGAAATCCAACGGGAAATCGTGACTTTCAAAATATCCCTGCCTTTTCTATTGAAAGAGAAGGCAACAAACAGTTGGTCTGAATGCCTAAATTCTCGTGTTCGATGTAAATAAAAGCAAAGTTGATGATGACCGTCCACTGTGTGCAGAATATATTCCCCTTTATTGGAACAGTTACAGAAAAATACCAGTAAGTGAATAAATTGGTTGAGTTTCACTGGTAACGCCACTTTAGGCATGAAAGATCGATCAGGTTTTAGACACCCTGTCCTTGTGGAAAATTAAATAGGGAGGCTCGACAGTAAGAGCTGGCAACTCAGAAACTCTCTTTGCCAAAGTAATTGCCACTAGGCAGACTTCCAGGAGATGTATTTAACATCGCATGAAGCTGCTGGTTCAAAGGGAGGTTTTGTTAAAGCCTGTAATACCAAAGTCAAATCCCATGGGGGAGGAGGATTCTTAACAGGGGGCCTTAATAGAAAACCCCCTTTCAAAAAGGCCTTGCAGAGACATGGAGAAAGGGCTGAATCACCCCCAAGGTGAAAATTCAAAATCGCTACCAACTGTACCTTGATAGTGGAAAAACTAGCTCCTTCCTTAAAGAGAGAGGTCAAAAAGAGAAGTATTTCGGGAACAGGGGTGGAGAAGGGGGGTCTAAATTCTTATTCTTTGCCCGGACAGAAAACCTCTTCCATTTACTGGAATAAACTTTCCTGGTAGAAGACCTCTGGGAAACAAGAATAATCTCTTTCACAGGTGAAGCTTGCCTGGACTTAGCCAAAATCACTGGAAGAGGACATACCACACTATCAGATGTAGGGTCTGAAGATTCGGGAGTGGTAGAAGAGAAAGACGAGATAGCAGATCCGAAGTTGGATCGAGCACCCAGGGTGGATGCCTCAAATGAGACCATCGGAGAGGGAACCACACCTGCTGAGGTCAAGAGGGGGCAATGAGGATCAGTTGATTCTTGAGGCATCTGGCTTTCTGAAGAACTCTGGGAATTAGGGGTAATGGAGGAAAAGCATACAGGAGACCCGGAGGCCAATCGTGGGCGAGCTTGTCCTTGGGGGATTCCCCCTCTGGGGTGATCAATGCAAATAAGTTGTTGCATTTGTGGTTGAGAGGAGATGCAAACAGATTGCAACTTGGATAACCCCACCGACGGAAGATCTGTTGAGCCACCAGTGGATTCAGGGACAACTCGTGAGGAGTCAATATAGCTCTGCTCAAGTTTGTCCGCCAACACGCTGGATGCTCCAGGAATGTGTGTTGTAATGAGAAAGTGCCCCATGGCCATCGCCCACTCCCAAACCCTTATGGACTAGTGACACAGCAGATAAAGTGTGCCCCCTTGCTTATTTATATACCACATAACAGCCATGTTGTCGGACAGAACCACAATCATCCCATAACAAAGGCAGTCTTGAAAGGTTTGCAACGAGAAGAGAACTGCTCTCATCTCCAGAACATTGATGTGTAGTTTGGTCTCTGAGGGCGACCAAGTCCCTTGGACAGTCTGTCCCTGGAAATCACCACCACCACCCCAGGAGGGAAGCGTCCAAGTTGACTGTCACCACAGGAGGAGGAGGAACGAAAGGCCTGCCTGCCAAGAGATGTGGAGAACAGATCCACCACGAAAGATGCTTGAGACACACTGGGGTGAGCCGAATGGGGAAAGGACAGGGGATGCCACCCTGCTGACCACTGAACTGCAAGGGTCCACTGAAGGTCCCTCATATGGTACCGAACCATCGGAATCAAATAAATGGCGGCTGCCATCGATCCTACAGCCCCGAGAACGAGTGAGGCTGGAGAACAGGTTAGCTCCAGCAAGGTCTGAACTTGGGTCACGAATAAGCGACATCCTTCTATGAGGTAAGGCTGCGATCTGAGAGGTGGTATCCAACAAGCGTGCATATGAATTCCAGTTTTTGGGTTGGAGACGAGGATTTTGCCATGTTCACTGTGATCCCCAGTCGATGGAACAGGAAGAGAACGGTGTGAAAATTGCTCAGTAATTGACGCTTTGTGGAGACAGTCAAGAGCCAATCGTCCAACTAGGGAAAAACTTGATTCCCTGCAGCCGGAGATGAGCTGCTACCACCACCATGCATTTTCTGAACACCCAGGGGGACTGAGGTGAGACGAAAGGGCAGGACCAGGAACTGGAAATAAGACTCCCAAGTGTACACAGAGAAACCTCCTGAACTCCTCGATCCATTTTTACATGATAGTACACGTCCTGGAGGTCCACTGAGCACATCCAATCATTGCTGTGCAATAGAGGAACAATTGTCTGCACAGTGACCATCCGAAACTTCGACTTCTGCACAAACTGGTTCATGCGACAGAGATCCAAAATAAGACGTAGGTCATAGGCTCATAGGTAGATACTAGGCTATCTGCCCTAAGGCATTTATAAGCCTAGCCAGAGTGCATTTGGCTTCCGCCTCCCTATTACATTAGCCTACTGTGCCTCTGTAAAGTAGGTCACAGAAGATGGCCCTTTTAAGATTAGTTTACTGTGCCTCTGTCTAGCAGGGACACAGAAGAGATCCCAGGGGTGAATTTGCGATTTCCCATCCACGCGTCAAGATTTCGCTTGAAGAGGGTGAGCGAGGGGCTATGTCTAACATGAATTGGGATTCTATTCCAGAGTGAGGGGAGCCTCTGGGAAATGAATCTGTCCCTCCAGCATGTCCTATTTATTTTTGTGCTGAGGTTCAGGTTCCTGGAGCGTGTAGCTCTAAGGGACTTGGATTTTTTGAGGTGGAGCATGTCCATTAATTCTGGGTTTGACATGGCTTTGTATGTCAGGCATAGATCGCCTTTGAGTAGGCGGTAAGCAACTGAGTAGAGCTGGAGTTTCTTTAGTCGAGCTGCATAGGACATCTGTTTGTAGCCCATGATCCTCTTGGTGAGGTACTTTTGGGGTCTCTCCAGTTGCTGCAGGTGTCGGGTAAGGTACATCCCAAAAGGGGCACTGTATTCAATTATGGGCCTGACTGGTAGAGGGGCACAATGACCTCTCGATCTAGATGCGAACCTTTTTGTGATAAGGTGGGCTATATAGAAGGTCTTTCTAACCACTTTGGCAATGTGATTATCAAAGGAGAGATTACTATCTACGTTGGTCCCCAAATCTCTAATTACTTCTTCCGTACTTAATGGATTACCACCCATGTGGTAATTTGTGGGCACCTCGTTTTTCCCAAAGGGGAGGACTATGCACTTTTTAGCATTTCGCTTGAGGCCGTGGCTCTGGCACCAAGCATCTGTCTCTGTGAGACCCTTTTTTAAGATGCTTGTGTCAGCTGGATATTCAATTATGGCCCCCAGTTTGCAGTCATCTGCGAACTTTGTCAGCCATAATCCCCCCATGTTAGCCTGAACCTCAGAGAAGTATATACCGAACAAGAGAGGTCCCAGAACTGAGCCCTGTGGGATGCCACTTGTAACTGGTTTGGATTCGGACATGGCACCTGTGATTCTGACCATGTGGGTTCTATCTCTGAGCCAGTTTGCAACCCATCTTGTGATATAGGGGTTGATATTTAATCTGGTAAGCTTATTTGATGCCCGAGTGGGGTATTGTGTCGAAGGCTTTTGCAAGGTCCAGGTAGGCTGTGTGCGCTACCTTGCCCTCATCTATGGCTTTGGTAACTGTTTCAAAGAAATCAACTAGGTTTAAGAGGCAAGATCTGCCCTTAAAGCCGAATTGGGTAGGGTCCAGTGTCTGGAAGCTCCCAATGTCTTTGTTTATGAGTTCCATGATAATACGCTCCATAGCTTTACAGACCAGACTAGTCAGGCTTATGGGGCAATAGTTTCCGGGGTCCGTTGTGGCACCACCTTTGTGGAGTGGGACCACTGTAGCAGTACGCCATTCTTTGGGTACATATCCTGTAGTAAGGCTAAGTTTGAACAGTGACAATGTGAGGGTTAAGTTCTTCTTGGAGCTCATGTAAGACAGCCTGGGACACCGTCCGGTCCCATAGATGCTGCGTTTTTTTGCTTTGGAGAGGGCAGCTTTCACCTGTGCATCTGTGATGTCAGTTGCTCCTTTTGGGGGGGGGGGGAGAGAAGTTTGCGCTGAATCTGTCTGCCAGGATGTTGGCTATGTCTGTAGGTTTGGTATATTTTGTACGGTTATGCAACAATTCAGAGCATATCTGGGAGTTTCCGCCCATGTTCCTGACAAAACTAAAGAAGGCCTTGTGATTATCTTTAGTGTTTAGGGCAATTTTTCTTTTGAAACTGGCCTTTGATGATTTTATGAGGGATCGAAGTTTCTTGCTAATATCAGAGATGCCTTCCCTTTTTGAGATTTTGCTTTGTCATGTAGAAGCTTCCTCCTTCTGTTGTATAGCTTTTTTATGGCCAGGGTCCACCAGACCGGTCTCCTGTTTTTGGAGGAGTGAGTGTTGGTTTTATTTGGGATAGCATGATCCATGCATTCCTGCAGGTCTCATAGAATGCATTTTTAAAAGATTCTGAGGATTGGGCTGTATTATCCTCTGGCCCAGGGGCTTTGAAGGATTCCACCTCAGTCTTGAGAAGTGCAAAGTTGGCTTTTGAGAAATTCTTTACAGTAATTTCTTTGGCTGGGGGTGGGGACAGGATATGGATGTCCAGGGAAATTTGTTTATGGTCTGATCTTACCAATGAGGGGTTTACCTCTGGTGTGGAACATAGAGTCCCCATGTTGGTGATGACCAGGTCCAATATGTTGTTCCCTCTTGTGGGAGTGGTGACCAGTTGTTCCATTGCGTTATAGAGTTTATAAATTCAAGGAACCGTTGGGCAAGGGTGTTTGGGCTTGAGTAGTTTTCCCAGTCAATGTTTGGGTAGTTGAAGTCACCCAATAACATAGTGTTTGGAGAGACATTCATATTCTCCAGTGTTCTCAGGAATGCCAAGTGGGGTTCCAGTAATAGGGAGGGTGTTCTGTAGCAGGCTAAAAACTGAAAGGCAGTTTTGCCCGCTGTTAGTTGCACAAGGATGGTTTCCGATGCTTCGTGCAGTACCGCTAACCTGGAGGTGTAGGTATCTTTGATGAATATAGATACTCCCCCTCCTTTTGTGCTTCGGTCTGAGTTTTGGGACCGAAACACATGGTATGAGTTATAACCTGGTAGTGCTGGGGTGCTCTCATGAGCCTTGAACCAGGCTTCTGTTATTGCACAGACATTGATTTTCTCCATACTGAGGAGAGCCTCGAGTGTGTGCATATTGAGGTTTAGACTTCTGGCACTGAGTAGCATTACCTTTAGTTTTTTTTATCCTTGGGTTGTCTATGGAGGTGGGTTTGTCCTTTGAGCCTTGCCTAAAAAAGGCACTATGGGGGTGGCAAGAGCCTTGGCCAGTATACGAAAGCCTAAGTGTGACAGGTGCAAGCCGTCCCTAGCAAAGCAATGTGGCTTGTCAAGCATGTCATCCCAGGCTGACAGACACTGGATCCCCTTTGAATGACACCAATACTTTAGCCAATTGTTGAAACTGATCATTTTGTCTTTATACTGTGGCATCATTCTTGGCGAGGGCAAGATGCTGGTCAAGGTCATACCAGCCTGGGCTACATGGTCAGAGAGCTCCTCTGTCTCAGGTCATTCATACCAGCATGGACAATGACAGAGTCATACTTGTACTTGCTTTGGAGTGACCTGAGTGCTTGCATTATGTGGCAGATCCTGGCACCCGACAGGCAGCTTACAGTGACCTTCTCCTTGTTCAGTCTGGTGAGCGGGACGTCAGTGTGCCGGACAATAGAGTCCCCTATAACAAGTGTATTTGGTGTGTTTGGCCTTAAGGGCTGTGACTGAGGCACACTGATTTTGTGAGATATGTGATTTGTGGGTATTGTTGAGGGGTGGCTGTTGCTTGGATATCTGCTTAGGAGGTCTTTGCTGTTTAGGCAGATTTTTATTTAGAGCCTCGAGTATGTTTTTGTGTGTTTATGTGTTGGGTATGCAGATGCAATAGGTCTATGTGAGACTGGATTTGTGGTGTGGGTGGTTACCTTTTCCTCCTGACTGACTGTGCCAGTCTTGGGTTGAGAGAGCTCTGCCTCCAGTTTGGCTGTGTAACTGCATCTCTCACATGTATTAGAGTTTGTTGGAAGGAGGAGAAGGTTGTCTGTGTACATAAGACAATTGTAACATTGATTTTTCACTTGATCAGGAAGGACCAATCGGGAACCTAATACTTATGAGAAGTCAAGGAGGGTGTAGTGCTTTAGTTAGTTAGTGTTTCCTTATGAGCTGAGCAAGTGCAGGGCTTTAGAAAGAGAATAAAGTGATTACTTTGAGAGTTTGAACAGTTCTAAGGGAAAAAGTGAAGAGCAGACTTTGTGGAGCCTGGAATAGTTTAAACCTGTTTAGGCGGTGCTGCCAGACGCTGCTCAGTGCACAAAACCGCGCAAAGAGAGTTGTAGGGTTTTAAGAGAGAGAGATCAAAGAGTTTAGAATTGAACCAAAATGGCCAATAAAACTACAGCTTCTAGGTAGTAACCACTCCTCCAGGGACAGGCAGGCTGTTCAGAGTTAACCACTCCCACTGGTGAACACAGAGACTTCCCTTTAGCCCAAGTAAGCACTGGCCTTCTAGAAACTTCCAAACAGTTCAGAACAGCAAATCTGTAACTGAACTTTCTTAACTTTCAGAAAGTGGGAAAAAAGCAAGATTTTTTTTTTCTTTTTGTTGTAGTTTAAAGGTAGCAGAGATACACAAGCAGCAAAATAAACACAACAGTGAAATAAGTGACCCCACATTTGAGTGCTAGGCCAAAATCAGGTAAAATGCAGTTTTTAGAGAAAAAAACTATTTTAAATTAAGTGCAACACAGGAAATGCAGTAAACAGGCTCTAGATGTGTTCCAAGTACTGTTACTTAAACTTTAGCAAGCCAGAAAAGGTCTCCCGTTTTCTTTGGAAACAAAAAGTGGGAATAAGTTCTGGATCCTGTCTGTTCTGCTGGGACCTGTTGGATGGCTCTTTTTTGAAAAAAGCTTACAACCTCCTGTTAGGCTGCCTCTTCTTGACTGGGTGGTATGCCTGAAAGAGGACTGCATTTTGGAGGAGTTTCCAAAAAGGGAATGCAATAACCCCTGGATATAATTGCTAGCACCCACTGAACATTTGTAATACTTGCCCAGGCTAGCGAGTGCAGCAATAACCAACCCCAGACTGCCTCCAGGGATGGACAATCAGGCAACGCCTCAGGGATGTTGTAAAGGTTTCTCGGAGAAAGGCTCCCTGGAACCTTGGTTTTGCAGGCCTCCTGGGGTGACGTCTACCATTGAAACCTCTTTCCCGTCCCCTGGAAGAGGAATCCTCCTGAACATTCTGAAAGGGAGGCTGTGCCTTTCTGAACCAAATTTTCTTACTCCCCTTCTGGGTCTTGGAAAAGGACCTCTGGGGCAGAAAACCTGATCCCAATGGCCGACGTCTTCCCTTCCTGTTCACTGCGGGTCAAAGTGTCTTTCACAATGGGAACAAAGAGTGTGGAACCATCAAAGAGGGCTTAAAGGATGTCTTGAAGGCCTCTGCAAACCCACTCAAGCGGAACCTGGCAGGACGCCTAATAGCGATACCCAAGTCCGCAGCCTGTGAGGACCCATCCGCAGCACTGGAAATGAGTCTCATGGACGAATTCATGACTGAATGAAGGGTCGACAGCTTTGGAGAAATAGCCTTGAATTCCTCCTCAGACATGGACCCAGAGAGGGATGAAGACAGCTCTTTTATCAAATCCCTCTGGAGACTTGTAAAATGTGCAAGGTAATTTAGTAGTGCCCACCACAACAGCATCAACCGGGACCACTTTAGACCAAAAAGTTCTGTCGGAGGGCTCAAAAACTTGTCTGCTTTCTTGGGCACCAGCTCCACAGTATCTGGCTCCTTCCAAGCCCTGCTGGCCACAAGAACAAAGAGAGGATTGGGGGGGGGGGCACTCAGGAGGTAGATGGTCCGGTACCGAAAGCCTCCAAGAATACAGCTTCCTCCAAGGATGGGGTTTTGGTAGATCAACCGCCTTTGGCCTTGAGGATCTCGAGTAGGTCTCCAAAGGAGATGTCCTCTGGCGGAGATCTTGGGGACCTATCCCCCTCATCAGCATCCGTACCCTCGGTAAGAGACTCCATAGGGGAGTTGAGATGTCTCAACTTACAAGCACTCTTCCTGGGAACTTCCTCCACGGGGGGTGGTGGGGAAGAATCAGAAGAGGAGGAAAACCCTGTGGGGATATCCCCCTGGTGGCCAAGTCGGGTGGGCTTGACTGGGAGCAGGGTGAGACAAGCTGCTCAGAAACTGGGGCTGGATAGGATGACTGTGCATGGAAGAGGCAGCTCAGAAAGCAGAAGGACTAGAAGTTCCATCCCCCACTCCCACTGATAAAACCCTGGCGGAAGAGAGGGTGGACCCCTCCCAGTCCCGCCACTCCAGACAGCACCAGACCGGAACGGTTGAAGGCCGAGGCGCCCAGGGGAAGAGACCGGTCTGAAAAGCCTGGGCTCAAATCCAATCCCCATGAACCCCAGCTTGACTGGGCTGGCCAGCTGAGTGGCCTATTCTGGGGGAACAGAAACAGTGTCAGCCGCCAATCCCATCAGGCAAGGACCCGAACTGGGTCCTAAAGCTCCCATGACCTCCATCCCACTCAACAGTCCCTAAGAATCCCACTCAACAGTCCCCGAGTATCCAAGCCACTGGTCAGATGAGGAGAGATTGAAGGGGGGGGGGGGAGACTATCCAGGACCTGTGGGATGGGGAAGCCAGAAGCCCCAAATCCATCTGAGCTTTCAGGAAGGCTTGCATCATCCTGTCCATATCCATAGAGAGGACACTCCTGGAAGTTCGGGAGGAGATGGAGGACCTACCAGGAGAGTCATGCCTGGAGCTAGAGTGTCTTCTCTTGCATTCCCTAGAACGAGACCTAACTGGAGAAGACAGCTGCTTAGGAGGCAAAGGATCCAAAGGGAGATCCTCCACTACTATTGGCTCCAGCACAACTTTGAACTCTGTTCCATTCCGGTCTGATCCGAAAGGATCCGAGGAAATACTTCTCAAATCCCTTGGATCCGAGATCCGAGGAAATACTTCTCAAATCCCTCGGATCCGAAGGCCCACAGCCAAGGTTCCCTGGATCTGGGGGAAGACATCGAAGTTACAGGATCCAAGGACTTAGGGTCTGAACCTTTGGATCCAGGAGTAGATTCCCTGGATGACCTGGAACCCGAAGATCTCAGATCCGAACCTGCCCTGGCTGGAGCCGGATCAGAGGACCTAGAATCAGACAGCCTGGGACGCTTGGTCGGGGCCTCCTCAAAGGAAAGTTTCTTTCTAGCCCCAGGAGAGCCAACCTTGGCTGGGGAAGCAGTGACCAAGGGCCCTCCTTTGACCAAACCCTTAATCAAAAGCTTATTGTGACAGTCTACCAAAGCCCTTGGGTTGAATGCTGCACAAATGCCGCATTCCACCTTGAAGTGACCGCCGCCGAGATAGTAAAGGCACTCCTCATGTGAGTCGGAAATGGGCATTTTCCGCCCACAAGAGGAGCACCTTTTAAAACCTAAAGGTTTTTCTGACCTAGCCGAAATGCAAGCAAAAACCCAAAGTCCACAAACACGCCAAGGTTAGAAAAGCCTATAAATCTGTTCCAAAAAACACACACACTAACTACTTGCACACCACATAAAAGACTCGACCGGGAGGGGATAGCTCAGAGAGGAAAAACTACCCACTAACACTACAAACCAAAGAATAACAAAGAATTACAAGATTCAATAAACAGTACTAAACACACATACTAACAGGAGCCGAGCAATCTGCATCTGACTGACTGGCAAACGACATCTGAGGGAGTGTAGAGCAGCAGAGCATTATGGAAGGGGGGGAGCTTGAGCTAAGCTGTGTTCCGAGTATGCCGGCTCGGATCCAATATCAGATCCAAGACACCAACGTGAGGAATGGTGACTAGATAACATCAGCTCAAAGGATATACTGACAAGAGACTCTGAATTCAGTCTATACAACTCCAAATCTTTCACTTATATGAACAAAACAAACAAGGCCGTCTGTTCACAACTCTGCTTCAAGGACTAGATATTACAAGAGAGCAACCAATTGCTTTAGGGGAAAAATAGTAAACTCTTAAAATCAAGAAAGGATAAAGTCTGTCAAAAATACTCTTTCTAAATGGCTAACTCACTGTATGGCCTTTTGCTATGACAAGAGTAACAAACCGCTGTGAGCTACAGTCAGGGCACATTTTACCACAGCAGCAGCATGCTTCAAGAATGTTTCTGCTAAAGTTATTCTAGAAGCTGCCACAGCCTACAGGCCACAATCAGCAAGAATTAGAAGCCAAAGGTATAGCCAGAAGACGAACAGGTTATGGCATGTCTGTAAGTTCTCTATATTCTAAAACTGCCAGGTTCTCCAAACATATCCGAATAACGATGATTGGGAACTATCCCAAGTAACATGATTCAGTGTCAACTATTCTTGGAGGATGATCATTAAGTGTAAGACACCACTAAACAAAAAACATTAAACCTTCAAGCAAAGGTAATTTTAAGCAGCAACTCTATCCTCTTTCAATCCCCAAAGGAGATTTCTACAAATTTCTTATACCCATTTTACTTGGGATGTTTTACACACTTATTATTTAGAAAGATTATGTTACTTTGCAAAGAGTAAGTGTCTGCAGTGAAAGCAATTCTCTGAGGTATAAAAGTGGTCAAAGAACAGAAGGTATGCCGACTGTCAGGGTGCCTCATGCACCAAATAAGATGGTGCAGGACACTGATAAGAGACTACTAGAAGAAAAGCTGACAAAATCTCTGGCAAAAGAGAAGAACATAAGTGTGTAAAACTTAAATGTTATGATTTACTTTTATACTGATCTCATCTCGAAAATATAATGTTATGGTAAATAACTTCACCCATAATATCAAAGCTGCAAGCTCATGTGGAAATGACTTTAAAATGGTCCTTCATAGCAAAGAACTTTCCAACTTGCAAACCAAAGGATATACTGACAGACTGACCAAATGGCCAAAAAAAAAAAAAAACAAGGCTATCTCTTCATAATGCTTCTGCAAGGACCATATGTTACACAAGAACAACCAATTACTTTAGGGAAAAATGGTAAGTCTTCTTATCGAGAAAGGGAAAAGTCTGTCAAAAATACTCTCAACCAAATTATTGAATTTTTACACCTATTTTACTTAGAATATTTTACACTTAACTGTTTAAAAGAGAGTCGTATTATCCATTTTAAACATGCAAGACAAATGCAGAAGATTTAAACGCTGTAGTGGGTTTGACAGTTTAGACACAAGAAAAATACGACTTTGCCTACACACGTTCACAACTAGCTGACTAGGGTGTGAATTTCCAGGACTCAACCTAACTTTTGATCACAAATTGCATCCCTGACAACTATACACTGCAGATCACCATTTGTGTAAGACTTTTTTCCAATGACTGCATCTCAATCATCCATAGTGGAAGGGGGGAAACGGTTTATACCAAACTGCAGTGTCCATCCAAGGCAAGAAAGAGTCAAAGACTCAAGGACAATGTCATGATTGAGGCAAACATTACATGTGGATTAATGCATAACTGGATGCTGTTAATAGAACAGCTTCACATTCAAAATTCTGTTACAGTAAATAAATTACAGACCTGAGGAGTAAATCTTGAAAGGTTAGTACTGTTACTGTAAAACGGAGAAAGTTGATATTGTTAAACAGTAGTGAACATGGATACATAGGTAAACACTGAACAAACAAAACATCCCACTAGTAACAAATGAAAGTGTTAACATGACAGCACACGTTAGCTTTAATCAAACTACAAAAATACAAGGTACTTGTGTATTAATCGCAACCACATTTCCAGCCAGAAAAACGTCTGTTTTACAAGCCTTACTTGTGCTGAAAAACAAAGGGGGTGTCCTGCAAAATGTAACATTTCCATAAAGAAGTTCAGCTTAGCCCCTTTAGTGGATTATAGTTTTGGGCATCTGAAACACTGACAACATTATAGGTTTATTTGGGGTTTACACAACTCAACTTTTAATGTCATGAATGCACTTCACTGTTTGAAAACGGTTTTAACACATGGATGTATACTTGCACACTGTGTTGTTAACTGTTTTTTAGCAGTCAAAAGTATAATGCAGAGTTATGTAAATAAAATGTGGAATTTTTTGGTTTCCCGAAACAGCAGCAGACCCATTTTAGTGGCAGTCAAGGTTTTCAGAAATTCTACCTTTTTTTTATGATACGGCGCTGCTGCAGTACATAAACAGTTTGCATTACATGCTTGCCCATGGCCACTTCTGTCAGTTATAATGCAGTGTCACATAGTGTTTTTCACAGAAACTGTGTAGCTGCAGTGATTTGGAAATACTTTTGACCCTTACAATAATTCCAGACATGTCAGTACACTCAGGACCAGTTATGTTCATTACAAGCAAAGTTTGTCCGTTTCTGCTGAACATAGGTTCAGAAAAGCAGTAATGTAACGGTACAAGACTATCAGACATGCTGTAATAATTTCTTTCAGCAGACTTTTATACCACATCTTTCTACGTTTGTACTTTTCTTGGATATACTTTCTGGACTACATTTTCCGGCAGGAGTACGGCTTGGAAAAAAGCTGTTTTTTCCGCCTGGAAATGTGGTTGCGATAATACGCAAGTACCAAATACAATTATAAAAATAAAGCTTTTCTCCAGGAAGGCAATCCCCTCCATATTTCTAAGCATACCAACTCATCCTTGGGGGTAGAAGAAACGTCCTTATTTCCACAGTTTTTGGGAATGTACTGATTTAATAGCATAACTTTTTACTAACATGAGTTGATTATAACCATTTCCATTTTGCTAAAACAGAGTGTCATGAAAGTTGGGTATATCAAACTCATTACCAGTCAAAGTACAGGACGTATGGGGAGTCAGAAAATGTTTAACTACGAGGAGTAACAGTTGTTCCTAAGCACATGTCCATTTCATGGACTGCGTTCTACAAAAGTGGGTTTGCTAAGCACAAGTAACTGTTGTCTCAGTAATAAGCTCCCATACTTTTTGAAGAGGGAGGGCCATTTTCAAATAAACTAAAATACTGAAACTATGCTTTACAATACTGATCAAACCTGCACTCACTAAGCTTAAAAGCTGCTATTCAGCATGGCTTGCTCAACATCTCCAAGAGTGGTTGCAATATTTTTTAACCACACTGTTTAATACTGTTCCATTGTATTTTCTCACACCCAATTCTAAATGAATTCCAATATCCTCAAATGTATTTTTCACTACCCCATAACGTTAATAATGGCTCCATCATAGTAGACCACAGAAATACCAAAGCCTGATTCAAAACACTTCCCACTTTACTCTTCTGCATTTACTACCAGTAACACTTTCAAAAGACACTCCTCATTTACACTACCACCTTCACCAAATGATACTTCTCGCTCACTAAATACAAGATGACACTGTCTAACCACAGTGTAAAATGTGCCTTACAACTATCCACATGTAATACAAGACATGTTAATCTACTTAAATGCCTTCTTCCTGCCAACCAAGGTTACACTGCACTTAAATTAACATCTTCATCAAAACATGGCCATCCCCCATACATACAGGAAGCACCTCGTCTCACAACAAATAAAAAAAAAAAAGACAAAAGGCAAAAGTACTAACTCACCAATGTTTCATATCAAACACTACTCTGTACCACTACCATTCTATTATTCTTCACCCTATATCCCAGTGCCAAATGATGCATAATAATTACAATTCAACTAAGTCATTTTCCCTTCTCAAATGCAAATTTAATGAAACTTCACATTCTCTCTCCCACACCTCCTTTTACAACTTTCATTCCTCCAAACAAAAGGGCTAAACTAACTTAATTATATACGCCTACACACACAAAAATGTCCAATAACTTGCAGCCATCAAAACAGCAAACAATATTAACCATAACGTTGGCCCTAACAATAATTCTTTAGCCAGACCATCTACCTTAGAATCTCATTAAGAAGCTCATTTCTCCATTTATTTAAAATGCTTAAAAGTACATTAATGCCTAAAATACATTAAGTCATATATCAGTCATAAAGGGAACAGCTGGAAGTCTGATTAGACCATGCCCCCAAAATAAGCAATTTAAACATTTAAGACAAATGCCTGCCTTTCCTCCTATAAAAAGGACCACTACTATATCAGACTACAGGTTTCTTTTCATGTATTAATTCTCACTATATTTTTAGGGGGGGTTTTTTAAATCATTTGTTAACCAGGTTAATCCCACTAGGCTAGTAGCTTCTTTTCGGAAGTACTTCCACAACTGGGGGAAAATCTGGCCAGGTTATCGGAGAACTTTCCACTGCACATATCGAAGGAGTTGGGGATCTTTTACAACTACCACTTGAGCGGTCACCAACTCAGGCAAATGGGGCCTTGGTATACTAGCTCATCCCAAGTACTACACACTCAGGAATGCAGCATCCTCCATATGCTGTACTAGTCAGCAATTGAGCTACCTGGTGTAGGAAGAGAACCCTCAGGCTTCTGCACCAAAGGCAAAAGTCAAAATGAAACCTTAATATATTTACTAGGTCTCTCCAAATGTCACATTTCTAGATACCTGTGTCTCCACAATCTCAAAACAAACTAATTACAGACACTAGACCCAACCGAAAAAGAGAAGCTTGTATACTTTTCATGTATTATGCATACACACATCAGGAGCTGTAACTTGCACATATACTTCACATTTCAGATGCTTACTGACTTGTTACTTATAAAACACCCCCACTCACTGCAAGACTCACACCCCCACCTGTCTAGCAACTGTGGCCAACTACATTCAATATACACACTAATCTACATCCTCTTTCTAACTTTGTTCGACACTGCAAAATACAGAACACAGGCACATTTAAGAGCTAGACATTATTTCAACATTTCAACAAAACATTTCAAGTCCAAGTCGCTGTGTATTTAAGATTGGGTTCGCAAATTCTAGTTACATAAAAAATCTGACTGTGTTCAGCACAGGGACAGTCTCTGGGGATTCATTCAATATTGAAACATCTGGGTTTACATCAGAGTTGTTTGAAGAAAGCACGCTGTCCTTTTGAATTCGAACAGTTGAGGAGTCACTCTGGAAATTAGTCACTGGCACAAGCAATCTGCTGTGGTACTGTTCCCAAGACAGGTTTAACGCATGCCCATGATTCCTTCTGATTGTAGAATGCAAGATGATCTCTGTTTTCACAAAATGTCCAGCACAATTCCTACACTACACGATCATAACCTTTGGATGTTTACAATCTCACAACTTCTTCTTGTAACAATGGTCAAAGAGATTTACAGGTTTTATCACCGTACACTTTTGTGACGGATGTTTTCTTGAAAGTTGAGCCTTGATCTCTATTGTTCTTTGCATTTGGTACTAAACTGTTGACCGATTGGAAGAGTTGTTCATGTCTGCCTGGACAACAATCGTTAAGCAGGTGAACCAAGCAAGTTGTCTCGAGGAATGTTTGAGATTGAGTAAGTTAGGAAAACATCAGTACCATCTCTTGTGGATTTCTCCAAAAAGTGCTTTGCCCTCTGAACTGCACGTTCAGCTAAACCATTAGCTTGTGGATACTCAGGACTACTGGTAATATGAGCAAAGTCCCAAGACTTAGCAAATTTCTTGAACTGCTGACGAGTAAAATTGTGCACCATTTTCAGACATGACTGTGTGATATGGACAGAAAAATGTGTCTTCAATTTTGTGCTGGACATAAAGTTAGGAAGTAGGTCAATTTCAAACCAATCCGAACAGTCTACTAACACCAAGTAATGCTGACCATTCCATTCGAAAATATCTACAATAACTGTCAACCATGGTAATTCAGAAATTTGGTGTAGCTGAAGCAGTGTTATTTTTTTTACAAACTGAACACACTAGTTTCTTTCTCTATATCTTTGGACGCAAAAGGCCAAATACAATGCCTCTTGCCCTTCTTTTGGCTGAATCAGTACCTGGGTTGGTGTTGACCATCCTTGATGGATGACGTTCTTCAGCTTCTGGAAAATTGGGTCTGAAGCTGTGGGATTCTTTAGTTCAAGCCGTGATGATGAAAAATTTCTGACTTCCAGGATTTCAAAAGTTTGCGGCTTCATTTTTGTGCTGCTCCGTTTGTCTGGGTGCACATGACAAAACATCAGCAAGGTACAAAGTATTTACCTTTTTTGTAAACAATACTGAAATTGTACTTTTGCAAATTTAACATCATGCTTTGCAGTCCAGCTGCAGCTATATGTGTTGTCTTTTTCAAAACTGTCACTAGTGGTTGCTGATCAGTCTCAGTTTGGATAGGTCTGCCATAAATATAAATCACTGAACTTCGAACATGCGAACACTACCGCCAAAAGTTCTATTTGTGCATAATGCATCGCTATTTTGAGTTAAAGTTCTTGATGCATAAACAATGGGTATGCCTTCTTGAAGACATGCTGTACCAAGGCCGTACCTTGAAGCATCACAACAAAAACAGGTTTGTGATCATATCATCTCAATGTGGGTGGAATGGCAATTTTCCTCTTCAGAATATCAAATGTTCTTTGGCGGTGTTCCAGCCAGGACCAGTTTACATTTTTGCGTGTCAGCTCACGTAATGGTGCAGAAAGCTCACTCAAATCTGGGATGAACTTTCCTAAATAGTTGACCATACCTAGAAAACGTTGTAGAGATGTGACATTCTCTGGAACTGGCATTTCAACAATTGCCGTTTGTTTAGCTGGATCTGGTTGCAAGCCAGAACTTGTAAACAAAATGTCCACATAAGTAACTTCTTTCAGTTTGAAATTACATTTCTGGAGGATTGAGTTTAAGATTTACTTCAGGTGTACGGTCTGGAACTTTCCTGAGATTTCTATCGCGTTCGTCTTCACCACTGCCTCCAACAATAATGTTGTCTACTATAGTAGCACATGGAGAACAAGCAAAAAATTGTTCCATGGCACGTTGAAATACCTCACTGGCAAAATTAATCCAAATGGCATTCTTAAAAATCTGTATCTATCAAATGGTGTTATGAATATGGTTAACAATTAAGATTTGCGATCCAGAGAAACTTGCCAAAAGGAGCTTTATGTATCCAAGACTGAAAAAACAGTGGAATTTGGCATGAGAGCTGCTACCTCTTCTACTGTACGCATTGGATGATGAGGACGCTTAAGTGCTGTTTGGATCAATACATATTCGATCATCATCTAAGCTTTTCTTATCAGCTACAACCATGGAGGATACCCATTCAGTTTGTTCTTGTACTAGGGAAAGGACACCTAAATTCAACATTTTGTCTAGCCTTGCTTTTACTGTACTTTGCATTGCTACTGGAATCTTCCGTGCTGATCAGACAGCTGGACTTACTTTATGGTTTAACTTCATGGAATAAGTGTCAGAAAGTTTACCAAGCTCAGCTGTGAAACTATCATATTCACTTAAAATATTGTGTCAAACTATCGTTGTTATTCAGACTTGTATGGTGGACCTCTTAAATCAGTCCCATTCCTCAAGACTGTCTGAGGCCTAACAGTGACTGCAAGTGAATTGACTACGTAAAACTGCAAGTCATAGCTGTTTCCAGCAGAATGGCATGAAAGAACTACTGCGCCATCAGTCTGAATCTCTTCACCACCATAAGCAACTAGTTTAGCACTTTGCTGAATCAAGTTTCTCACCAGCTATTACTTTAGCAAACATTTGTGCCAATATAACATTGTGCTTGGATCCAGTGTCTACTTTAAGCTCTACAGGTTTCCCATTAATTTGTACAGTACAAAATATTTCACACTTTGCTGACAACTGATGATCTACTGCATTAACTGTTTCATCGATCACAGAGACACCAATACAGAAAACCTGCTCACAGTTCTTGGAGTTTGTTACAGTCTCTATCTGATATACTTGCTTCTTCAGAGTCTCTCTTTTAATAGAAGTCTGCAACACTTTAGATATGCAATGCCTTTTGAAGGGATTCCACTTTTTACATTTGTGACATTGCTGACCGAACGCTAAACACTTTTCTCCTTAAGGTTCATGACTGCCTCCACAATTGTGACAGTTAACAATAAGGTTAGGTGTGGGCACTACCTCTCGGTTTATATTTCTTTTTCATCTTCACTTTCTGCTGCACACTATCAACATTCGCACTAGCAGATACTGCAAATGTGCTTTTCTTATCCCTTAACCCTGAGCTGTTGGATATGCTCCACTTAAAGAAATCCCAATCCCTCAGAGCCACACGCTCCAGGGATCTAAACCTTGTCATCACAATGAACAAAACATGCTGGAGGGATAGGTTCCTGACCCAGAGACTCCTCATACTCTGGAATAGACTGCCCATACATGTCAAGCAGAGCGCCTCCTTGGCCCTCTTCAAAAGGAACTTTGATGTTTGGATGGGAGATAGGAAATTCACCAAAGGGATAATGTCAGTTGCCCTGCTAGACAGGGGTCCAGGGAAGTAAATACTGTGGGAAGATATATTCAGGGAATTGTTCTGGTTAGGCTTGTATAGGCCCTAGGGCCGATAGTCTAGTACCAACCCATGAACCTTACTCATAAGCATATCTATATGCTTTCTGTAAGTCTCGTGTATTTGACAAATCTCAATGGTTTTGCTTGCGTTAATTCACTATCTTAAACAAAAATCACTCATTGCATTATTATTAATACCACATACAAAACTGTCTTATCAACTCATCTCGTAGATCACCAAATCTACATGTTTTTGCTGTATTTCTTACATCAGTTAACACATGTTGCAATAGTTTCACTAGGCTTTTGATTTCTTATGCAAAACTGGTGCTTTTCCATTGTAATATTCATTTGAGGTTACACATTTCTCGAAATTTACATTTTAAGCATTCAGGGTCTTCCACCACATTGTGATACAGGCTGAAACACGGGTTCTACCCCTCCCCCTGCATACACAGCAGGAGCATACACAAATGAATGTTCCTGTTCAATGGCATCTGAGCCAGCTAAATTTCTGTGCTTTTTTATCAGAAAATGCAGCCTGTATGAAAATATAATACTATTGCTCAAACACTCGCCAATTCTCAGCAATATTATTATCAAACGCCAGCGGTTCAGGTCTCCAAAACCCCTCTGCCATGACAAATTTGTTTTAAACAGAAGTATAGACCAAGTACTTGTAATTTTGCTCAAGTGCACAACAACCTTTCTGAAAATACTTTTAACACTGCAAATGCCTTGAACACTTGGGACACTTTAGAAGTCTTAGTTACTGTAAAAAAATGTGGACATTTTAGCCAAATTTGGACATTTTAGCCTTTTCGAACATTTTAAACACTTCGGAGATTTCAAACACTTTAAATGTTATGCCTGTATCTTGGACATTTCAAACATCTCACAAATTATTGTGGACAGTTTGAATGCTATGCCAAATGTTTGGCGACTGAAAATCATTTGAAACAAAATTTAAGTAACTTCGAATAACCAATGACCTGTTTGCGAGTTCACTGTTTGATATTACTCCACTTCTAACTGCATGCCTCATGGTTTGCGAGCTGCTTCAACTTCGGATCCCATTCTGACACCATGTTGCATGTTTCATGTATTCAAATGAAACACTGAGGCTGGGTATGCATTAAAATCATTCATTATATAGATACATCAGGAGCTGTTAACTTGTACATACACTTTGTACTTCATATGTTTACTGACTGACTTGTTTCTTCTAACACACGTGCAAACATTCACACCGACTACACAAAATGGCACTGATGTCACACTTGCTCAGTAACTTGTATACATGTGCTATCTAGCTACAGTGGCTGACTAGGTTCAATATACACACTGATGTACAACACTTATACCAAGACCTGATCACAATGCAAATAAGGTGGAAATCTGTCCACAGATGACCAATAATTAAGAAATCGGTGTGTGGGATTTAGCATTCTTAATCACAAAACTTATGTCCTCAAACATCTTGTCACAAAAATAAGTCAAGTACAGTCAAAGTATCCAAGAAGTAAGCATCGCTTACTTGCCTTACACAAAATATTTTGAACATTTGTAAAGAACATACCAAATCTTGGCACACAAGTCTCCTCCCCTCAGCAACAAGTCTGCAGATCACAATGATTACAAAAAGTAGTAACTACAAACATTTACAGTTCCCAAACAAATACACAAATAACCCCCAAAACAACAATTCAGTCTCCACTCCTCCTAATCGGAGATATCTCATCTAAAACTATAACAAAACTCGAAAAAAGTACTCAAAAAGAACAAAGATGGCAGGAAACACACTGCATCAATATAAACAAGGGTGAACTGCAGGGCTATTTACGGATCAGTTTTACCAATGCCCGTATTCCACCTTAGTTTCAGTATATGCATTTTTTTATGACTATATGCTGCTTCGTTCTTAATGTATTACTGTATTAGAGTCTCTATGCTAAGAGTGTTTTCTAAGATGTAAATTAGTTTTATTTTTTTATTTTTTCCATTTGCAGCTTTTTCCCCAGGACTCTGTTGGTCTTTTGCCCAGCCATATTATCCTGGTTAGCAATTTATACAATACTCAAATGACACCTCTACCAACTACATTTGCTAGGCTTTGGTGACAATAAATGAATAAGAAAGCATGTGACCAACAAAACTTTAAATGTACTATCTGGTAACCAACTGTCCACCTTTCAACACCACAACCTCGGCCTAATGCTTTTCTTCCTCTTCGTAAGAGACCTTCGTAAGTGACCTTAGTAGGACACTCCCAGAGTCATCAACAACACTGTATGCTAATGATGGCCTTATCTTATGAGCCTCGAGTCCAAATTTCATTCAGCAAGTGCAAACTCAATTATAAAGATGATCTTAAATCTATTGTGGAATCAAGTTAACAACAGCCTTTCAATAAATACCAGCAAAAAGCATTACATACTTTTTGGGACAGTAAAAAGAATTACAACCAGTAGACACCGTCATCCCCCATGATCCACAAGGAAGCAGACCGCAAAAAGTTCCAAAATACAAATAACTTGGGCCTTCAGGTAGATCCTACCTCTCTCCTCCTACATGTTCAGCTAATGGTTGACAAAGCAACAACCTAATTAAAAGTCTGTTACTCAGTGTCCAGTCATCTTACTTCCGACTCAAAGCAATAACAATAAATGCTTAACTCTATAGAAGCCATAGTCTGTGAAAGCAGCAGGAACAGCTTCAGAAAAATCTATTGTCCATCCAACTGGAATTACCTTGCAGAAAACAGCAGAAATGTTAAACACTTTTAGAACTAACTTAAAGGACTACTTAAACACATGCAAATGTCTCATGTATCACGGATAATCAAACACCAATTACCATTTTCTTTCACACTAAAATGACTAATTCACAATACAACCCTACTATTTTTCCTCAAAACAACCTAATCCTTCATCACTTCTCATTCTAAATACTTTTTCATTCTTTCTGCCAAACACTCCTTTATCCTTCTGTTTCATCTCAAATTCCAGCTTTCTTAATTTCATTACGGTTTGTTCATTACAGAACTTTTCTACCCAGGCCTCTAATGAAAGGGGGTCTTGCAAGACTCAGACAATCCAGGTAAACAAATGCATTAAATATTCCTGTAAACAAGTCCAATAAATAAAGTCTACTCAAAACTGTAGATGTCTGTGCCTGTTTGCTTCATATCACTAGTATGCTTTTCCATGCAATATTTAGTAAATACCCATCTTAGTGTGTACGTGCATGTGTGTGTGTCACTAGTATGCTTTTCTATGCAATACTTAGTAAATACCCATCTTTCTTTGTGTGTGTCTGTATATTACACTTTTGTGTTACAATGCTAAAAATAATTTTTACAAATTGAAATCCTACTTACATAATGTAAACTCAAATTGTTCGTCTTCTGCTCAGGTTCTGCCTGAAAATGATCCATGGACTAGCTCACTTGTCTTTATTTATCTGACCTCTTAACTGGGTAAGTGTGAAACTCAAACAAGACAGGAGCTTTGCTGGGTTGCAGGGCAGGCACGATAACTCGGTGTAGTATGCGAATCTGGCACACCAGCAAAGCACTGTACATGAATTGCACAGCAAAGAAAGCTACCATAAGATGTGGCTGCCCTGTGAAGCTAAACTTAATATAAATGGCCTACTATGTGAGGTCCCCTTTTTGCACTAGTAATCAAGGAGGGTTTTGATCTTCTGCACCCAACAGTCGGAAGTTATAGAATGCCAGGCAGCGTGGTGCAGAGAGAAACATACCCAGACTGCTTCCAAAGGAAAGCAATTGGGCCACTCTTCAGGAGAGCCGGTAAGGCTGTGCAGAGAAAGAATCCCTGGGTCTCCGATTATGCAGACCCCCTCTGCCTCAGTAGGGGCATCTTCCAGAATTGTTACCCCCTCAGTCCCGGGGGGGGGGGTTATCGTCACCATGTGTGGCACAGAAAGGACCCTGAGATTTTTGTGCCACATTTTTCCGCTCCTCTGGTTCCTGGAAAAGGAACAATGAGGATTGGAAAAATATAGACCTACAGCAGACAGGGTCTTACCATCCTGCTCACACCTGGCTATGGTGTCTTTCACCTTGGGGTAAAAAAGGGAAGATGCTTCGATTGTAGCGTTCAGGAGGCACATCCAGGCATGGCATCTCATAACTATGCCTGAACCCACCACTCTAGCCACCCCCTCGGGTGCATGTGAGAGCAACCTCATGGACGAACTGGAGATGGATTCCAGGGTTGCGAGCTGCAAGGCAACGTTATCCCTTACCTCATCAGACACCTGTCCTGCGAGTGTTCCAGAGAGTTCAGAAAAAGCCTGTTTGGAGCCTTGCAAAATGTGCCAAGTAATTCAGAGACCATATGGCAAAAGTCACTGAAGCAAAAACTCGCTTCCCTAATCTGTCCACAGCCCAGGACTCTCTGTTGAGCAGATAACAGTACGACTCTTCGTCAAGATCCTTTTTTGTGGCCGTCGCCACCACCATAGCATCAACCGGTAAACCACTCGACCAATGTGGGTTTTTCCTCGGGTGGGGGATAGTATCTTGTCAGGTCTCCGAGGGATCGCCTCAACAGAATCAGGGTTCTTCCAGGCACACTGCACCACAAGTTGTACCAGCTCGTCTGCAGGCAGGGTCATCCAAGAGGTAGATGGCCGGGCACGGAAGGCCTGCAGAAACGAATACTCCTCGGAAGAAGGGTTAGTGGGCTTCCAATCACCCCTCTGTTTCAACATTTCAAGGATGTCCCCAAAGGAGATAGAGGGTGACCGTGGGGACCTTTCACCATTATCGAAATCTATATCCTCTGTCACAAACTCTTCAGGGGAGTCTACGTGTTTCCTCTTGCATGATCTCTTCGGTGGGGGCTCCTCAACTGGGGTTTCTGAGGAGGACTCGGAAGAGGTGGTGCCCTGTAACAGGGTTTCCTGACCGGTGTCCTGGGACAGTGGCTTGTGTCAGCTGTAGCTCAGGGGAATAGAGGTCTGGTGTTCCGACGTTGGTGGAATGCTTTCAGAAGCAAGTGTCCTCTCCATAGCTCAGAAAGCAGGTCCAGCCGAAGACTGATGGGAGCACGGAACATAGGAGCACATCCTCGGAACTGAGGTCACACACCGCTCCGTCTAACCCACTCCTGAGGGTGAAGCCTCAAGCAGGATTGGTGCAGACAGATCTCCCGGCACAGTGGACAGAACTGTACCACGAGCCGAAGAGCCCGTAGCCAATCACAGGGTTGAGGAAGGCCCAGTTCAGAGGAGACCGAAGGCCAAAGGGACAGTCCCAGAGCCCCAGTGAGTTCCACCACAGGCGCTGAGATGGGGGGTTCCAAAAATGACGTCTGAGCTGAAGACTTTGAAACCGGCATGGTCAAAGGAGGAGAGTAGGATGGAGTCCATGGAGAAACCAACCCAAGTCCTGCAGGTGGATGTGTCCTAGATGGAGTGGTGTGGTGTGGAATCTACCGGCACCGATGTCTGAAATTTGGAGACCATAAGAAGTGGCATCAAAATTGTGATTATTGGAACCATAAAAGGACTCCGTGTCAAAGGGGCACTCTGAGCCGACACAGAAGGTCAGTAGCAAGCGTAATCACAGAGACAGGCAATGAGCAGAAGCAGCACTCTGTGTCGAAGTTGTAGTAATCTTTGGAAAGTCAGTAGTCGGTGCCGTAGACAGTATCGGCGCCGATATAGGAACAGTTATAGTGAAAGAGGTTGGTACTGATGAAACGGACTTATGCTCAGAAGACAAATTTAGGTAACTTAGACTTTACAGGTTTGCCCTGGTTACCCGATGGTGAAGAGGGAAGAGAGTGGAACCTTTTCTTATCCTTGGTTCGAGGGGATAAGCCCTCCGTCGCAGCAAGGGCCTCTGAAAAGGGTGACTTAAGGGGCCCTTCAGAATCATTTTGTTTTTGCGTTTGTTCAAAGTATGCCGACTACAGCTTTGACAAATCACACAAGTGGGTTGCACCGAAAGATGGGGCACATGGAGACATAGTCATCATGGGAATCACGCACACCCAGACATAGTCGTCATGGGAATCACTGTTGGGCAGTTTAACCTTACAAGAAGTACAATGTTTAATCCCTGACATGTCCTTTTTATCAGACATCAAACAAAATACACACAAGTCAAATAGAAAACTAAGGCAAAGAGTTCTGATTCTACTATATCTATGTCTAATAGGTTCATAGTTCTACTATATGTCTAAATATATATCAAAAAACACACAAGTTAGATGAAAAAGGAACAAGAAATACCAACGATGGTAATTAAGAAATATCACAAGGGTAGGAAGAAAAGACGTACCACCAATGGTACTTAAAAATTCCCAAAAGGGTAGAAATAGAAGGGTAAAGAGGTCTATAGATAGCTTCAAAGTTAAAGAAATACCAAAATTACCAACAAGGAATAGGAGATGGACAAAAAAATCCAGAAAAGATATCAAAAGTTTTCCACTTAGCTGAGAGCTTGGCATGATGCAGCTTTACGGCTACGTGGCAAACCTGATCTGAGGTAACAGGGAGATGGGCACTGTGGGTAAAAGCTTAGCTCGAGGGTTTTTTGGCTGACGTGAGCTTGATATTAGGCAGACTCTGTTCTGAGGGCTCTGAACCAAACCCATCAGTGATGAATGGAAAGAAGATTAACATAATCAGATTTGAGGGTTTGGAGGCCAACAAATTCTTCTGTTCTAATTAGGAAAACTTTAAAAAAAGGCTATATGACTGTTTTCAATCCCCCATCTATGCTTCTAACATTGTATTGAAATACATTCAAATAAATGGACATTTCACAATGAGAATATGCTGCATGCATATATGTACTAATGCTTCAAACTGTCTGCATATTGCCAATCAACAGTAACTCCAACCAGACCTATCAACCATTCCCATTTTGGAGAATTATTCTTATTTTCCAGTCGGAGATATTGTACTTGAAGATCTCACCTTACGTTTCACGCAGAAGTGGGCATGTCACGAATGACTGACGACCAGGTCTGCATATGTAATGGGCCATGATTGACATGGCATTCTAATCAGCTGACAGCCCTAGTTTCCCCTCTTACAGATTAAGGTTACTAATCATATGTGCATTAAATCCATGACCGCCACACACACACACACACACACACACACACACACACACTACAAATGATGATCATCGTCCATGTTCCTAGAAATAAGTCTACCCCCTGCACACTTGTTCCTAGTTTTATAAAAGTGAGAATGATGTCACACTCAATACTTTTGCGACGTTTGCTACGACGTATAAAAAACACTGACAGAAAAAGAAATTACTTCAAAAGTTGTAGCGCTTTCTTGGAACATGGATAGCAACCCCTATTGTGCTGGATTGTCATAGCCACTGCACCTTCCCATGAGTTTTCGTAGTGGACTCGTACTTCTCAATTGTCCAGAGTTCCACCTATTTTTGGTCTTTTCCTCATAAAATTGGTGGTTTTCTGCAAACCGTTGAGGGTTGAAGTCAATAAATGACACATATACCGCTCAACCTTTTAGAGCAAGAAATCTGGACAAAGCCATAAATAAAAGTGGGACAAAAGCCATTCAAAATAAGGGTAATTTTTTAAATATTGCTCTTAAACTTAGAAATTTATGGCGATATTTTACTCGAAGAAACAATAAAGTCAGCACTGTAAGATCAGTAACATCGCACAGTATAAAGTATCAAACAACATAGCTATATAAACTATATTGGTTTATTGGCCATTATGGATATGAACACTAGATTCTACATACTAAAACATATGCTGGTGTCGCTACTGAGATAATGCATATTCATTAGTGCCCAATTACGAAATAGCATGGGGGCGGGTTTTGGGCGGGGCTTGCTACTGCACATCTGGTGAGGTCCTCAAATACAACATCGCCTTCCAGTCTCATTTAGAAGGTACCTATTTTTGGAGGCATGTCCTATTGTCAGGATTGATTAATCCCTTCATAAAATTCTCTGAATCCCCCTCATCACAAGTGATTTTTGAAGCTTTCTAGAACACAGAAAGCCATACTACATGAACAACATACTAGTGGCAACAATTTAAAGAAAAGAGGACACACATCTTACAACTCCCTTTTTAATGGAAAAAATGACCTACTGTGGTAGAATTCTGTGATAAAGTTCATTAAAAGTACACTAATTTTACATGGTGTCTCTGATAATGCAGTTATAATTCAGTCACTTTTTTTTTTTTTTTTAAAGATGTGTTTCTGGATAGTCAGTTCAGTTTAGTTCCTTTATTTGTACCCTTAGGTTAATTTAGTTTACAGTCATAGAGTTAGCATTGGTCATAAAACATACAATTAAAACATACAACATACTCATTTAACAAAACGGTGAAAAAATTTTAAAGACAACACTTTTTAAGACAAGTTTAAAATTAGTAAAGATGTGCAAAGTAGGATGTAATGCAGTGCCATAATTATACCTATTTTGCATTTCAATACATATTTTCAATCAGGCAAAAGCTGGGATTCGAACATGCTACAAACGCAAATTATTCTTTAAATTGAACACATTTATACCATTTTGTTTTATACATTAGAAACAAATACCTCCTTCCAGATTAAAGAAGTTGAAATTCAGTATATAATGGATGTAAAACATCCTTCAAAATTGAACCAGTTATTTTTCCAAATGGAAACGGTTGATCTGCTGTGGCGTCCCCTAACGGGAGCAGCCGAAAGAAGATTTTTCCACTCTTCTAGAATATAGAGATGTAAGGCTCAATTGTTGTTCTCTAATCAGCTTGCTAGACAATTTCACAATCTGATTCAACGAATTCTTATTTTTCACAGATAAAATATCCATACCATGCTGCAGTTTTAAACGGTGAGCTTTGGCTGGTTAAGACCTGCATGATGTCAATTGAACGCATAAGTGTAGCTAAGTAACTTTTATCTGCACTTTTTAAAGTAATTTGTTTGTGTTGCATTGAGCAATATCTAGCTAGAAGTTGACTGTTTTTTCAGTAGTGCATGTGGTATTTTCAGTTAAGGCTTGTTAAAAACCTGCATAGCCAGTGATAGGTGGGGGTAGTAGTTTCCTTCATTGTTATTCAGTTTCTGTCTTATACAAGTGGTACAGTGAATTATCTTCTGTTTAAACGGTGAGCTTTGGCCGGTTAAGACCTGCATGATATCAATTGAATGCATAAGTGTAGCTAAGTAACTTTTATCTGCACTTTCTAAAGTAATTTGTTTGTGTTGCATTGAGCAATATCTAGCTAGAAATTGACTGTTTTTTCAGTAGGTCCCCACCCACCCTCCCTGTTTTTGTCTTGGTGTTAATCTTGGAGGCTTTGAAACTGCCCGCCTCTCTTGTAAATTTGCACTTGGATACTCCTCCTGGGCCCATCTCATTTGCTCACTCAAAAAAAAAAAAAATTTTAATCTGCTTTTACTGTATTTGTGTTTTTTCCTACTTTATTTTGCTTTTGTGTCATCTTTAAAAGTACTCAATTGTATTTATTACTGCTTGGTGTAACTCACTCTAAGCCTTTCAGTTTAAGCACTTGGGCTTCAGACCAGTTATTTTACATTAAGAGGGTTCGTGGGCTGCACTCTTGTGGGAGGAGAGGCTGGACTCTGCCATTCTGAGCTGGGAATTTCTGGTTAAAGGTTTATAGTGCCTGCATATTTGTACTGCTTCTTACTAAATTGGTACACCTGGTTTGCTGTAGCATAGACTAGATCCAGGCCTGCTGAATCTAGCTTTGTTTGTATAACTTGAGCACTAATCCAGGCATTCTTTAAAGTATTCAATTGTATTTATTACTGCTTGGTAGTAACTTGATTAAAGTGTAGCTATCATTCCAAGTCTTTTGGATTAAGCACTTGGGCTCAGACCAGTTGTTTTACATTAGGAAGGTTTGTGGCCTGCACTGTGGTGGCAGGACAGGTAGCTTACATCATTCTAAGTTGGGAACTGCTGACTGAGGGCTCAGTGTCTGTTATTCTAAAAGTGTATTAGTTCTGGTTTAAGCACTTGGGCTTCAGGCCAGTTATTTTACATTAAGAAGGTTCGTGGTCTGCACTCTTGTGGGAGGAGAGGCTGGACTCTGCCCTTCTGAGCTGGGAATTTCTGGTTAGAGGCTTATAGGGCTCAGTGTCTGTTATTCTAAAAGTGTATTAGTTCTGGTTTAAGCACTTGGGCTTCAGGCCAGTTATTTTACATTAAGAAGGTTCGTGGTCTGCACTCTTGTGGGAGGAGAGGCTGGACTCTGCCCTTCTGAGCTGGGAATTTCTGGTTAGAGGCTTATAGTGCCTGCATATTTGAACTGTTTCTTACTAAATTAGTACACCTTGTTTGCTGTAGCATAGACTAGATCCAGGGGTGCTGAATCTAGCTTTGTTTGTATGCTTGTTGTTTGTTTGCTTGTTATTTCCCCGGAACGCTAATTCCACCTAAAACGTGGCTTTTCAGCGCTTCTGTGGACCCCTAGTGACATCTGCATTGCTTACTGTACTTATTTCCTTGTTTCACTTGAAATAAAGTTACTGTTTGTCATTTTTGCATTTAAGTTACCTGTAACACATTGCATTTAAGTTACCTGGCACTTGCTCACTAAAGCAATTATAGAAGTCAGCACTAAAAAAAAGCACTACACCCTCACAAACTCCCCTTGAGTACCTTGTTTCCTATTGGCCTTTTTTTTCAATTATAAAGGAATTCCCAATACTATTCTAGCATGTCCAAAGGTCAGTTGTCAATCTCCTCTCCAGTCCAGCTGGTGAATCTGGGAATCTTGAGGCAATGTTAAAACTGTCTCATGTACACAGACAACCCTCTCCTCCTCCCAACAAATTCCAAAACATGTAAGAGATGCAACCATATAGCCAAACTGGAGGCTAAGCTCTCTCAACTCAGTACTGGCGAAACCTATCAGGAGGAGAAGGAAACCACACTCAGTACAATTCCAGTCTCACATAGACCTACCACGACAGCAAATCAAACACATAAACACACAAAAACATACTCGGAGGCTCTAAATAAAAATCTGCCTAAGCAGCAGAGACCTCCAAAGCAGACACCCAAGCAACCGCTACCCCAAAACAAAACGTGCAACACATAGCTCACAAAGCCAGTGTGCCAAACAGTCACAGCCCTTAAGGCTAAACAACACACCTGATACACTTGTAATAGGTGACTCTATCGTTAGGCACACTGACGTCCCACTCACCAGGCTGAACAAGGAGAAGTTGAATTAAAACAAAAAAACGTAAAACTAGTAATAAGAAATAAGCAACACTATGTCACTAAACACACTATAGTTTAATTGATTCGTACAATAAAAATCCACTGAGCGCTTTCACCCATCTATCTGGTGGGTTTCATCAGAGTACACAACCACAGGAGCAGCCGCCTTAAATATTAGAAGTTAATTACAATCAACGTAATTGATCAATTGATTAATTATAAAAAAATCAACATTTTGATAAAACACCATCAATTTTAGAACTCTAAAAATCTACGTGTGTTCAAACATTCTTTATAATAAATAAGGTATAAGGGTAGTCCCAAATGGAAGGGAGAGTGTAAACCAGAAATTAATATCATGTCCCTCTACATTATTATACTAATGAACTAAATATAAAATATATATGTGTGTATATATTCCTTGTGATAGGATTCATAGCGATGTAAATTATTGTAATTGTAATGAAAAACCCAATTTAATTGTATAAAATAAAAAATAAAATGAGGAATTTTTATAAATAATATTATGTAATAGATAATATATATATATTAAGATAAAAAATAAATATAGGTATAAAAATTGTACATATATATATATATAACTAATGCAATGTATAGTAAGGCTAAATATATATACTAGTACTGCTAACATTTAAAATATGTTAATATAAATATATATATAAAAACTTATGTATAAATAAATATACTAATATCTGTGTAGTGTAATACTAAACTTAGACATAAATGTTAGGAAACTTGAGTTAGAAGTGTAAATATAAAATTTGTTAATGGCTTAATTAATTTAATAAAACTAAAAATGCCTATATTCCAACATTTAAAAAAACTTCATAAACTTTATATAAGAATTTGTGGGATAAAAAATAATGCAATGTGAAACATGGGTTAGATAATGCATGATTTCATTTTTAAAAAGCTACTGATGGAGATGTAATCATTTATACCAGGCTTACTGTTTGCATTTAATCGTAATTGCCATAGACATTCTTTCATTTCTAGTAAGTTGTTTATATCTCCTTCCTTTGAGCATATTTCTGGTACTATATCAATCACAAAGAATAAAAATTTACTAAAATCTGAACATGTTGTACTATGCATATACAGTGCATTTGTTGTTTTTTTGTTCCTTATATCCCTATTATGCTCATTAATTCTCTCTCTGAGTTTCCTTTTGGTCTTGCCTATATAGAATGCAGTACAGGACAAACATGTGGCTAAACATATAACTTGTTTGGTATTGCAATTAACGTAACCTGGGCATCTAATAGTTCTGTTGAACCCTTTTATAGCAACATAAGGCCGATCATTTATAAATTTACACGTTTTGCAGAAGCCACATTTTTTCATACTTTATTTTTTGTATGTCTCTTCACACTCAAAAAAATCCTTTAAATTTCTTCCCCTACTGTAAACTATTATAGGTGCTTTTCCTAAATTCTCAATGATATCTTGTTGATTACTAAAAACTCTGTCCCATGCATCATTCACCACTTCTACTATAAATTTGGTATTGTCATTGAATGGTAAAGTAAGTGAACATGTCATATTTTTGTTTGTATCTAACTTGTTCATATTGTCAACTTTACCAACTTTTAAAATAGGTTTAAAATTGTCTTTCCTTCTACTCAAAATTTCTTTTTTTGTGTTATTGATAAGTTGATATGGATAACCTGTATTAGTCAACATCGTAGATAAAAAATTCAACTCATTTACAAATACAGTATCCTCACTAATAATTCTAGACATTCTCACCATTTGGCCTTTAACCAAATTTCGTTTTTGAAAATGTGGATGGCAACTTTTAAAATGTAAATATGAATTAGAGAATGTCTTTTTGCGAAATACATTGGATTCAATTTTCCCATCTTTCTTATAAATATTTAAATCCAAGTATTCGCATTTATCGACCTGTATATTGTGAGTAAATTTCAAAAAAGTAGTTGTATTTTCCAGATAATCTATAAATTCAATAATCTCTTCTTTGTTTCCTTTCCAAACCAATAGAACGTCATCTAAAAATTTTAAATATAACACAACTTTTGACCAAAAATTACTACACAGAACATATTGTTGTTCCCACTTCGCCAAAACTAAGTTGGCATAAACTGGAGCGCACCTGGCTCCCATAGCAACCCCTGAACATTGCTTAAAATGTTCGCCATCTTGCTGAAAAAAATTGTTTTGAAGTACCATCTCCATTAGGTCCACCAACAATTTTCTTTTTACAATGTGATGTTTATCAAACAGTTCAGTTTTTTATATATATATATATATATATATATATATTTATATTCACATATTTTTAATTTTAGCAGTACTAGTATATATATTTAGCCTTACTATACATTGCATTAGTTATATATATGTACAATTTTTATACATAATATATATATATTAAGATAAAAAATAAATATATCAAAAACAAGGAAAACTATTAAACTACAAAAGACCAAAGTTGAACGAACAAGTAGTGAGACTGCCCAAGAAAATAAATTGACAAATTTAATATAAAGCGCTTTTCGTTTGCTTGACAAGCAAACTTCTTCAGACAAGTTACAAACATTGAGTGAACATTATATACATACTTGTGACATCACAAATTGATAAATTAAATAATTAAATCATTGAATATAATTAGACTTAATTGACTCCTAGGCAAAAAATGACCTAACATCTAAAACTAAAAAAATTTGTGTATGCACAATGATCGTATAACCAAGTAACATTTTATCTGGAGTGTCACCTACTTACAATATATGTAATATTTTGCATTAGTAATACCAAGAAAAGTATTTACTTAAAATTAATTAATACACGATAAAATAAAATAAATATATCGTAAGTATACAATCAAAATATACAGTTAAAAATATCTAAATAATAATACATACTTCCAAGTCATGGTAGAAATATTAAAAACAACCAGGCCGGAAGAAAAAGCATTAAAAAACTGAAAACAATGAATGTAATTAAAAAATTAACTAATACCTAAAAAATTGTTAAACATGAATTCTGACAGGCTCATCATCATCTTTTTAAGCTCAATGTTCTCAAAATACTTGTTAGTACTAACAACTCTGAATTAGAATGTATAAACTTTTTAAGATCTAGTAACTTACGTATATGCAAACCAGATAAAGGTGGTGGAATAGTCATATTCGACAACAATAACTATTTTGACAAAATGACAACCTTGTTAGACTCACCAGCATATAGTTTAAGTTCTAGGTGTGAAATAAATAGAGCCTATAGGATCATAAAAGATAGTATTGAGGAGATGTTTGTGGAAGGTAGGATCGATTTGGACATGTATAATTACATGTTAACTATGTACCCTAGGTACCCATACCTTTTTGGAATACCAAAGATACATAAAGATATTAGGGATCCTCCCATGCGACCCTTGATAGATGGACGGGGCTCACCAACATACGCCTGTGCCAAAGTAGTGGACAATGTACTACAAAAATACATCTCCCAGGAAGTCCAAATTTGTAAAGATTCGTGGACCTTCCTATCTAAAGTCAATGAATTGAGTTACCAGGATCAGTATAACTTTGTCACAATAGATGTTAAAGATTTATATACCAGTATCCCCAGGACAAAGCTATTGATTGGGTATGTGACAGGTTAAGATCAAGGGACGCGAACAACAGGGACATAACTTCAGTTAATGAACTATTGGATGTGATATTACCTAATAATTTTTTTATGTTTGGGGATAATTTTTATTTACAAGTTATTGGGGTCGCCATGGGTTCACCTTGTGGTGCAAGTGTGGCGAATATGGTTATGGCCCAATGGGAGCACCAATATGTGTTTAACCATTCATCATTTTCGGAGCACATTGTCTTTTACACGCGTTACCTTGACAATATTTTCATTCTTTTTAAAGGTAATGAGCACGAAGCATCAAATTACTTAGCTTATCTCAACAACACCACATACTTTCTGTCTTTTACTTCATCCTTTAGCTCTACGAATACAGCACATTTGGACATAATGTTAACAAAAGATCCAATGTCAGCTAGTTACCTAGCTAAAATCTACAGAAAACCAACGTTTTCAAATACTTTCTTGCACTACACTAGTTGTCATCCTTTTAGGCAGAAGCAGGCTGTCGTAAAAGGTCAACTGGTTAGAGCGGCAAGAATTATAAGTAGAGATAAAGATTTTGAAGATGAATGCTTAGTTTTGAAAAAGATGTTTCTTAGTCGAGGTTACCCCAATAGGATCACTGATGAACTTAGTGAAGTGGCTTTCAAAAGATCGAATAAGGTCTACGTTCCACTATTGCAGGTTAGATGTCATGATGACCAGGCAAGAATTTCTTCCCCAGTATTGTTAGAGCATAGTGTTGATAGAGTCGCTTGGACAAATACGAACATTCCTAGGTTTATCACTACTTTTACTTTAGATAGTGCAAACCTCTGGTCCATTATTAAGAAAAAACTGGGACCTATTTAGAGCAGATTCTATGGTATTTTCTAAGATGGGACCTACACCTCAAGTTACTTATAGGAAAGCAAAGAACTTGAAGACATGGTTCGAACAGAAACCATTTTCCACTAGGTCTCCGGGCATGTTCAAATGTCAATCTTGTAATTACTGCAAATATATTATTGAATCTAACAGATTTACTATACATAGACACGAATTTAAACTCCAATGCAGAACTAATTGCAATTCGAGCATGCTAGTTTATTTAGCCCAGTGCCAAAATTGTTTGGCATTTTATATAGGTAAAACGGAGCATAAGCTCCGTGAACGGATTTATGAACATGTTTATGCTATTCGGAAACAAAAAGAAGTGAATGCATTGGCCAAACATATTTTGGAATATCCAACACATCAATTCAAGTTTACAGCTATAGATCAGATCAGTAATGACTGTAGAGGTGGCCCTACCCACCTTAGACTACTGGAGCACGAATTACAATGGCAAATCAGGCTGGAAGCATATCATACGCCTGGCCTTAATGAAGCTTGCTCCATCACAAGTATTTTGAGAACATTGAGCTTAAAAAGATGATGATGAGCCTGTCAGAATTCATGTTTAACAATTTTTTAGGTATTAGTTAATAATTTTTTAATTACATTCATTGTTTTCAGTTTTTTTAATGCTTTTTCTTCCGGCCTGGTTGTTTTTAATATTTCTACCATGACTTGGAAGTATGTATTATTATTTAGATATTTTTAACTGTATATTTTGATTGCATACTTATGATATATTTATTTTATTTTATCGTGCATTAATTAATTTTAAGTAAATAATTTTCTTGGTATTACTAATGCAAAATATTACATATATTGTAAGTAGGTGACACTCCAGATAAAATGTTACTTGGTTATACGATCATTGTGCATACACGAATTTTAGATTTTAGGTCATTTTTTGCCTAGGAGTCAATTAAGTCTAATTATATTCAATGATTTAATTATTTAATTATTTTATCAATTTGTGATGTCACAAGTATGTATATAATGTTCACTCAATGTTTGTAACTTGTCTGAAGAAGTTTGCTTATCAAGCAAACGAAAAGCGCTTTATATTAAATATATATATATTATCTATTACATAATATTATTTATAAAAATTCCTCATTTTATTTTTTACTTTATACAATTAAATTGGGTTTTTCATTACAATAATTTACATCGCTATGAATCATATCACAAGGAATATATACACACATATATATTTTATATTTAGTTCATTAGTATAATAATGTAGAGGGACATGATATTAATTTCTGGTTTACATTCTCCCTTCCATTTGGGACTACCCTTATACCTTATTTATTATAAAGAATGTTTGAACACACGTAGATTTTTAGAGTTCTAAAATTGATGGTGTTTTATCAAAATGTTGATTTTTTCTAATTAATCAATTGATCAATTACGTTGATTGCAATTAACTTCTAATATTTAAGGCGGCTGCTCCTGTGGTTGTGTACTCTGATGAAACCCACCAGATAGATGGGTGAAAGCGCTCAGTGGATTTTTATTGTACGAATCAATTAGACTATAGTGTGTTTAGTTACACAGTGTTGCTTATTTCTTATTGCTAGTTTTACGTTTTTTGTTTTAATTCAACGTGTTGTTTTTTTAAGCGCACTATTCACTGAATACCGTTTTTTAGATTACACGCTTAAAGTTTAACCTTTAAATTATCGTTTTCTAATTAGTGTATACATATCGTCGTACGTCGTATCTTCATTTTTTTATTATCGGTTTTTATATTGAAGCATGGAGCAGTTGCTGCAACAACAATTGAACATTACCCAAAAGTTACTCTTAGCTATAAGGGAGCAGAATGCAGTACCGAGACCTAAGACAGACAATATTTCTATTAACGAAGGAATTAATGCCTCACTTTTGGAAGCTGATGATATGATTTTAACGCTGCACTCCACACCAGGCACCTCCCGAAGTCAGCCATCGGCTAGCACTAGTTCCAGGGAATTCATTGGGGGTCGGACAACACGTACTGGTACTACAGCTCAAGGCCACGTGTTTCCGCCACCGATTCCGGATGAGAACGCTAGGGAAGGCACAAACAATGTGTGGAGGAGAGGTTCAACGCTACCTGAACTAGGAACATTACTTTCACTGCCTAAACTAGGAAACAACCAGCATATACATGACATGGGAACTCTTAATAAACAACTAGAGGAGTTCGATAAACATCTAAGGAAATACAAAGCGTTGCAAATGGGCAATGTTTTTCTCGAGAGGTCTCTGGAACTTAATCAAGTACTAAAGGGACTGAGAGTGTTTAAGGTACCTTTTGGGTTTGAAGATAAGGAACTCTTTCAAGAATTGATAGACATTTTTGATTGTGCTGGTAAACAGCTAATGAAACTGATTATTAAGAACAATAACAACAAGCTGTTAAAATTAAATGGTATACTTTCTAATTTAGATAATAGTATAAGGAACGATTTATTATTTGAGACCAACAAACACAGGTTTGATAATATATTGTTTGACATTAACAGGTACGTTAGCAAAGGTTTAGAAGGAAAAAAATGACAAGCTACAAAGGGACACTGACGATTACGCTAAAAACAAAGCTTATAGTCATTTTAGAGAATATAAACGTCAATATAGGGCTAATGATTATAATTTCAACAACCACACGAACGGTGATAACAATGAGACTTATATGGGTAATGGGAGAGTTAACCCGCACAACAATAATTATAAAAACGACAAATGAGAGGCAAACTTTTTTAGAAGAACAACCTGTGAGAAGGTCAGAACGCCTAAAGGGGCGTCACCAGGGACAGAACTATTACATGACCAACAACAGAAACAGACTCAGGCAGAATCAACAATATTAGAAAGTATTAAAGTATTAGTTAAAAGCAAAAGTACTTTTAAGCATGAAGGTTTCATAAACGATGATATAACACGGACTGATTTGGAGTGTGATAACAAGTATACAAACAAATTTGAAGTAGATATAAGTAAAGGTGGTGATTTTGACTGTTCCTTGATTTCTGATAGTAACTGTAATGAAATGCTGAACAGTGTTATTTAGAATTCAGAATTTTCAATTTTGCAATGTGATATGATTTCTGAAGGTGGATTTTCAGTTTTTAATTATACTGATAAAAAAATAGATGAGAATTATTTGTCACTATTTAAAAAGGGTTTTAAATTCATTCCCACTTACAAGCTGTTTTTAATTATACTGATAAAAAAATAGATGAGAATTATTTGTCACTTTTTAAAAAGGGTTTTAAATTCATTCCCACTTACAAGCTGGATGTAGGCAAAATTTTTACTGAATTTAAGAATGTATACAAGATTACTAAATTTAAAGATGTATTTTATTAACAGTCAAAGTGCTACATGGAAAAAGGAAGCTTCCAGCATTACTTTTAAAAGATGCAGTACTTTTAGACCACCATCTAACCCCATTATTCACTTGTTTGAAATGTTATGTGAGGTACAAATAAGGAAGGCAATGAAAATAAATGATAATTACAATGATAAACAACTGCTGATTTTGTTTAAAAGAGCTTTGTACAACCAATAAATACAGAATAATGAAACCCGACAAGGGAGGAGGGGTAGTGATTATGAGTAAGGAGGACTACCAAAACAAAATGATGTACATGCTTAATGATGAAGACACTTACATTAGAGTCTCTAGATATGATATGATTAAGGCTTATACAAAAATTGATTGGCAGCTTTATGAATATTTCATAGACGGTCTTATTAATAAGGAGGAATATGATTATTTGACAGTTGTACATCCTGTTACACCAAAAGTATTTGGTATACCCAAAATACACAAAAATGTTTCTAACCCTCCGTTTAGACCTATAGTAGCTGCCAAACTTTCAAAATTAATTAGAGACAATAGCACATTATATTGATATAAACTGTAAAGAAGTGCTTAACAACATTAATTATATTTTAAAATATTCTTGGCATTGTCTTGAAATATTGTATGAGCATTCAGATAAAATTACAACAGATACTTATTTGATAACTATAGATATTATCAATTTATTTTCTGTGATACCCCATGACAAGGAGCTTGAAATGTTTGAAAGTAGCCTTGAACCGTTTTGGTAAACATCACATTGTAAAAAGAAAATTGTTGGTGGACCTAATGGAGATGGTACTTCAAAACAATTTTTTCAGCAAGATGGCGAACATTTTAAGCAATGTTCAGGGGTTGCTATGGGAGCCAGGTGCGCTCCAGTTTATGCCAACTTAGTTTTGGCGAAGTGGGAACAACAATATGTTCTGTGTAGTAATTTTTGGTCAAAAGTTGTTATATTTAAGATTTTTAGATGACATTCTATTGGTTTGGAAAGGAAACAAAGAAGAGATGACTGAATTTATAGATTATCTGGAAAATACAACTACGTTTTTGAAATTTACTCACAATATACAGGTCGATAAATGCGAATACTTGGATTTAAATATTTATAAGAAAGATGGGAAAACTGAATCCAATGTATTTCGCAAAAAGACATTCTCTAATTCATATTTACATTTTAAAAGTTGCCATCCACATTTTCAAAAACGAAATTTGGTTAAAGGCCAAATGGTGAGAATGTCTAGAATTATTAGTGAGGATACTGTATTTGTAAATGAGTTGATTTTTTTTATCTACGATGTCGACTGATACAGGTTATCCATATCAACTTATCAATAACACAAAAAAAGAAATTTTGAGTAGAAGGAAAGACAATTTTAAACCTATTTTAAAAGTTGGTAAAGTTGACAAGATGAACAAGTTAGATACAAACAAAAATATGACATGTTCACTTACTTTACCATTCAATGACAATACCAAATTTATAGTAGAAGTGGTGAATGATGCATGGAACAGAGTTTTTAGTAATCAACAAGATATCATTGAGAATTTAGGAAAAGCACCTATAATAGTTTACAGTAGGAGAAGAAATTTAAAGGATTTTTTTGAGTATGAAGAGACATACAAAAAATCAAGTATGAATAAATGTGGCTTCTGCAAAACGTGTAAATTTATAAATGATGGGCCTTATGTTGCTATAAAAGGGTTCAACAGAAATATTAGATGCCCAGGTTACGTTAATTGCAATACCAAACAAGTTATATATTTAGCCACATGTTTGTCCTGTACTGCATTCTATATAGGCAAGACCAAAAGGAAACTCAGAGAGAGAATTAATGAGCATAATAGGGATATAAGGAACAAAAAAACAACAAATGCACTGTATATGCATAGTACAACATGTTCAGATTTTAGTAAATTTTTATTCTTTGTGATTGATATAGTACCAGAAATATGCTCAAAGGAAGGAGATATAAACAACTTACTAGAAATGAAAGAATGTCTATGGCAATTACGATTAAATGCAAACAGTAAGCCTGGTATAAATGATTACATCTCCATCAGTAGCTTTTTAAAAATGAAATCATGCATTATCTAACACGTTTCACATTGCATTACTTTTTATCCCACAAATTCTTATATAAAGTTTATGAAGTTTTTTTAAATGTTGGAATATAGGCATTTTTAGTTTTATTAAATTAATTAAGCCATTAACAAATTTTATATTTACACTTCTAACTCAAGTTTCCTAACATTTATGTCTAATTTTAGTATTACACTACACAGATATTAGTATATTTATTTATACATAAGTTTTTTATATATATATTTATATTAACATATTTTTAATTTTAGCAGTACTAGTATATATATATTTAGCCTTACTATACATTGCATTAGTTATATACATGTACAATTTTTATACATATATTTATTTTTTATCTTAATATATATATATTATCTATTACATAATATTATTTATAAAAATTCCTCATTTTATTTTTTATTTTATACAATTAAATTGGGTTTTTCATTACAATAATTTACATCGCTATGAATCATATCACAAGGAATATATACACACATATATATTTTATATTTAGTTCATTAGTATAAAAATGTAGAGGGACATGATATTAATTTCTGGTTTACACTCTCCCTTCCATTTGGGACTACCCTTATACCTTATTTATTATAAAGAATGTTTGAACACACGTAGATTTTTAGAGTTCTAAAATTGATGGTGTTTTATCAAAATGTTGATTTTTTCTAATTAATCAATTGATCAATTACGTTGATTGTAATTAACTTCTAATATTTAAGGCGGCTGCTCCTGTGGTTGTGTACTCTGATGAAACCCACCAGATAGATGGGTGAAAGCGCTCAGTGGATTTTTATTGTACGAATCAATTAAACTATAGCGTGTTTAGTGACATAGTGTTGCTTATTTCTTATGAACAAGGAGAAGGTCACGGTGAGCTGCCTGTCGGGCGCTAGGATCCGCCACATAACACAAGCACTCAGGTCACTCCAAGGCAAGTACAAATATGACTCGGTCATTGTCCACGCTGGTGTGAATGAACTGAGACGTACCTCCCTGGACTACATGAAAAGAGACAGAGTAGCTCTCTGAGCATGTGGCCCAGGCCGGTATGACCCTGACCTTGAGTAGCATCTTACCCTCACCAAGAATGATGCCATAATATGAAGACAAGATGATCAATTTCAACAATTGGCTTAAGTATTGGTGTCATTCAAAGGGGATCTAATGCCTGTCAGCCTGGGATGACATGCTCGACAGGCCACGATGCTTCGCTAGGGACGGCTTGCACCTGTCACCTCTGGGCTTTCGGATATTGGCAAAGGCTCTTGCTACCCCCATAGTGCCTTTTTAGGCAAGGCTCAAAAGACAAACCCACCTCCATAGGTATCACAAGGGATAAGAAACTAAGAGTAATGCTACTCAACGCCAGAAGTCTAAACCTCAAGATGCATGCACTCGAAACTCTCCTTAGCATGGAGAACATCGATATCTGTGCAGTAACAGAAACCTGGTTCAAGGCTCCTGAGAGCACCCCAGCACTACCAGGTTATACCTCATACCATGCTTTTCGGCCCCAAAACTTGGACCGAACCAGAAAAGGAGGGGGGTATCAATATTCGTCAAAGATACCCACACCTCCAGGTTGGTGGCACAGCACAAAGCATCAGAGACTATCCATATGCAACTAACAGTGGGTAAACTGCCTTCCAGTTTATAGCCTGCTACAGACCACCCTCCCAAACCCAGGAGCCCCACTCAGCCTTCCTGAGAACACTGGAAAATATGAAGGTCTCTCCAATCACCATTATATTGGGCGACTTAAACTACCCAAACATAGACTGGGAGCATTACTCTAGCTCCAACACCCTAGCTCAAAGGCTCCTAGAATTTATAAACTCAAATGCTATGAACAACTTGTTACCACTCCCACAAGAGGGGAAAACATACTGGACCCGATCATCACCAACATGGGGACTATGCTCCAGACCAGAAGTGTATCCCTCACTGGTAAGATCAGACCATAAACTAATCTCACTGGATATTCACATCCCGACCCCACCCCCTGCCCAGAAAACCACAGTGAAAAACTTCTCTAAAGCAAATTTCATACTCCTCAAAACCGAGGTGGAATCCTTCAAAGCCCCCGGGCCTGTGGAAAATACGGCCCAGACCGCAGAATCCTTTATAAACGCATTCTATGAACACCTTCAGGAATACATGGATCATGCAATCCCAAATAAAACCAAGAACCAATCCTCCAAAGGCAGACGTCCTGTCTGGTGGACCCCAGCCATAAACAAACTATACAATAGAAGGAGGAAGCTACTACATGGTAGAGCAAAATCCCAAAAAGGGAAGGCATCTCTGATCAGTATTAGCAAAAAACTATGGGCACTCATAAAATCATCTAAGGCCAGCTTTGAGAGAAAAATTGCACAGGACACCAAGGATAATCACAAGGCTTTCTTTAGTTATGTTAGGAACCTGGGTGGGAATTCCCAGATATGCTCAGAATTAGTCCAAAATGACAAAAAATACATTGAACCCACAGACATTGCCAACATCGTAACGGACAGGTTCAGCGCAAACTTCTCCCCCCCTCCCCACCAAAAGGGCAAATATCTATCCCAGCAGAGTGCGGCCCCCCTGACATCTCAGATGCTCAGGTAAGAGCCGCCCTCTCCAAAGCAAAAAACACAGCATCAATGGGACCAGACGATGTCCCGGGCTGCGTCCTACATGAACTCCAAGAAGAGCTAAACCCAAAATTAAAACTACTGTTCAATCTCAGCCTTACCACAGGATATGTACCCAAAGAGTGGCGTACAGCAACAGTGGTCCCTCTCCACAAAGGTGGTGTCTCAACGGATCCTGGAAACTATCGCCCCATAAGCCTGACTAGCTTGGTCTGCAAAGCTATGGAAAGGATCATCATGGACCTCATAAAAAAAGATATTGGGGACCTACAGACACTGGATCCTACCCAGTTCGGCTTTGTTAAGGGCAGATCCTGCCTCTTAAACCTGGACGATTTCTTTGAAACAGACACCAAGGCCATTGACGAGGGGAAGGGGGTCCACACAGCCTACCTGGACCTCGCAAAAGCCTTCGATACAATACCCCACTCAGGCATTATAGACAAGCTCACCAGCTTAAATATAAACCCCTATGTCACTAGATGGGTTGCAAACTGGCTCAAGGACAGAACCCACATGGTTAGAATTGCTGGAGCCATGTCAGACTCCAAACCAGTTACAAGTGGCATCCCACAAGGCTCAGACCTGGGACCTCTCCTGTTCGGTATATATTTCTCAGAGGTACAGGCCAACACGGAAGGACTGTGGCTGACCAAGTTCGCAGATGACTGCAAACTGGGCGTTATAATCGACTCTCCAGCCGACACAAGCATCCTCCAAAAGGGCCTCATAGAAACAGACAACTGGTGCCAGAGCGATGGCCTCAAGCTAAACATCAAAAAGTGTATAGTCATCCCCTTTGGCAAAAACAAAGTGCCCACAAATTACCACATAGGTGGTAATCCATTAAGTACAGAAGAAGTAATTAAGGACCTGGGGACCCATGTTGATAGCAATCTCTCATTTGACAACCACGTGGCCAAAGTGGTTAGAAAAACATTTTATATAGCCCACCTAATCATGAAGGGATTCACATCTAGATCAGGGGAGGTCATCGTGCCTCTTTACTCATCCCTCATCAGGCCCATAATTGAGTACAATGCTCCTTTTGGGATGTACCTTACCAGACACCTGCAGCAACTGGAAAGACCCCAAAAGTATCTCACCAAGAGGATCAAAGGGCTCAAACAGATGCCATATGCTGCCCGGTTAAAGAAACTCCAGCTCTACTCAGTGGCATACCGCCTGCTCAGAGGCGAACTGTGTCCAACGTATAAAGCCATGTCCAACCCGGAATTAATGGACATGCTGCACCTCAGAAAATCCAAATCCCATCGAGCTACATGCACGAGAGACTTGAACCTCAGCACTGAAATAAATAGGACATGCTGGAGGGACAGATTCATAACCCAGAGGCTCCCTTCACTCTGGAATAAAATCCCAGTCCAGGTTAGGCAGAGTCCCTCATTGACTCTCTTCAAGAGGAATCTTGATGAGTGGATGGGGAATCATAGGTTTACGCCGGGTATCACTTCTGTGTCACTGTTAGACAGAGGCACAGTATACTAACCTCGAAAAAGGGCATAGCAAAATTAATTTAAAATGGGTGGCGAAAGCCAAACACACTTTGGCTAGGCTTATAAATGCCCTAGGGCAGATAGCCTAGTATGAACCTATAAAGAAAATAACAGACTTCAATGAAAGCACGGTAAAATAAGATTTTTTATCTGTGTAATCTTTGATGTCCTTTTCTACACACAGCTTCACAATTTTCCTCAAAATTCAACTTGGAATATATAATTGTCCAAAGATATTTATAAGATTGACCATTTATAACTGTTGCATCATATGTGTGTGCATGTTTTGCATCATATGTGTGTGCATGTTTTCTAACATCAATCATATATTTACTTTTAGATACATTTTAACTGAAGATAAGACATCCCAGCATTTAACAAAAATCAGTAATAACTTGACCATGACTATTCTCAGCACCACATTAATACTGGATGTGGAAAGAGTTATTCAAATGTTATGCTAATTAGATGCCCAGATTTTTAGTAATGTTCCTATTTTTTTCAAGTGCCTTGGTCTCTTTTTTCCAGTGTCTGCAGGTTGAGATGTATACCTCAAGCCATATTTTCCTAAATTCCATTTGTAAGAGGGACTTTCTTGGGTGGTCAACTAACCCCCTTAAAATAGTCCTAGAAAATAGCTTACTGAAAGTGTGAATGGACTTTAAATTCTAAGTGAATAAATAGTAAACAATGTGAATTTAAACTGTTTACTACCGCGTGACTGTAGCATTTATGAAGTGTATACAAGCAGTCAACCAATCACTGAGCAAAATGTACACCATTATCATAAAATGTACTTGCGCTGAGTTCAAAGTAAGGTCCAGCGTTCTTAAAAGACATATCAAATAATGAAGTCAGGCCACATAAAAATTGCAGGTATTACCTACAACTATAAAAAGAATAATGCATTATTACGACGTGTGAAGTTAAAAAAAAAAACGAATCTGAAAACTTAATTATTAGATGCTAGAGAACAGAGGGAATAAAATAGATAACTCTCTCTCCAACAGCCACACATACACACACCCTAAATTCACTGCCTCTAGATCAGTACGCAGTTTGCAATTACTGACAAAAACCTGCTTGTAGACATACTAATTTGCCCACCCCACTGGTCACGGTCTGAAGAAAATGTTACTCTCAACATGATGTAGCAAACAGCAGTCTCCCAGCCCCATCCCAAACACCCACTTTCGGGTGTCTGCATAACAGATACCTGCAGCCAAATCAATGGCTGGTGAATTTACCTGCATTAATAAGACTCTAGCATTAGTACACTGCCAGAAAGAAATAATTCAACCTCACTAATGGTCTTGAATTTGTAGAATCACCCCAATTTTACCCTATGGTTTGCCATACCCCTGGTAAATATGACTTTATGATAAATTCTTAAGGACTGCGTTCAGTCAGTAATGACACTGGTGTCATGCTTCGTTTTGTTCAGAAATACATATTGAAGCAAAACCTACTGTTCTATTATATTTTTAATAGTATTATTGTACTATTTAAAAACTCACCCCGATTGTGGACCTTTGTCTCTACTTTATGCTTGGCTTTGACCAGAATTTATGAGCTAAGAAGTTTAGCGGTATGAGAAATGTGAACTATACTACTCACCTAACTTTCCATTGAAAATAAGGAGAAAAGAACTGGCCAACAAAATCTTTAAACACAATCAAGAAAAACATTGCAATCGAGACAATGAAGAAGAAAAAAAAAAAAAAGAAAAGAAGAACAGGATGGTCACAATATTTTTCACTCTTTCATATGCGATACCTACCCAAAACAACTAAGTACAGCAATGAATTGTGGGAGTCGTAGTTTTTCAATCAGGGGCTCAAAAGTCTGGTATAGCCCTTATAATTAACGGGTATAAGAGATGCAGCTAAACAAAACGGCAATAGACATGACAATGCAGCAGCGAGTTTTACTACAAGTGATTTAAGAAACATTTACACTGCATCGTAATGGCGAAGGCAAAAAAAAAAAAAAGAAAAATCTGCACTGCACTAACAAACTGCGGATAAATACTGTCAGACTAAGAAACCAGTCTTTTGTTTAGATCGTTGGCCAAGTACAAAGTTAGAAAGGTTTCACCAAAGGCTAACTATGCCACCTGTGAGATCGAAGACTGGTGGGTAGCCTACTGTCTACAGGGCCACTTGGTGTGGCCCCCATTGTTCTCTCCTGGTACCTTAGCCTTTTTTCTAGCCACTTCTTACCTGGAGCAGGGGGTGGAGAGTGCCCCATGCTCCTTCGCCATCCTCAGTTGGGTTCGACTGCTGACAACGCATGCCTTCTGCGCTGGTGTTATCCTTTTTCTGCACTGCTGCCACCGTTGACACCAGCTCCACACCCATGACTTAACGCCAGCTGTCTACAGCACATTAGCCATCACAGCTGTACCGATTTCCACCATCACAACTAGTTCCTTATTCACCCAACGTTCATCCGCCATTTCTGGCGGAACAAAGCTCCACCTACTTTAGTCTCTAACCCAATGTCCAACCCGATTGCTTTCTTACAAATAAAATGACAGACCAATGAAATCCATTACTATAGACCATCCCTACCCCGCCTCCTTGATCCTCCCATATAATCCAGTAATTTCTCACTTAGGTTCAGTAGTATTACAGAAAAACGTCTGTAGTGGTTTTCTATTGGTGAAGTTCCCCTGGCAACAGCATCTTTTTAAGGGGCCACCTTTGCTGACAGCCAATCAAACGAAACTTCTGTGTCGATAAATTCATAACAAGACCAAGGTTTACTTTAATGAGCATACGTCTGATGTTACTGTATACAAAAATTAGATGATCGTACCTATGTTTGCATTCAATAGAAAATTATACATACTATTTTTAAAATGCTGATTATATATAGAGTATGAATTTTTGTTAGTTTTATTGTTTTCTTTGTTTTGCTTCTTCAATATAGTTTTTAAATTATAACAACTTGTACAAGCCATATGACTGATTACTATAAACTTAGAGAGGACGGATAAAGTATATTACATAAAATAATTTCAATAAATGACACATCACAATTAAGACTGTGTACTAGGAATGTTTTATGGGAGTCAGCATAGCAGTATGGGGTCCCAGGGCTGCTACCACTCTCCATGTGATCCCCTGTATTCCAGAAGCAGGAGTTATGTCAGCATTTTTGGCGTTAAACTGAACTCATTCAAGGGCCACATCTAAGTTAAAAAGCATTCTCTGACTAGCAAACTATCAGTTGATTGAATAAATATTCCCTAATGTAGTCATTTTTCCAGTTATCCAGAGTGAGACACACAGGAGCTGGTCAAAATTACATTACTGTGGAATGTGGCCTAGAGTTTGGCAATATAATTTAATGTGACCAGTTAGTTCACAGGCATGGAGAAGAGTATGCAAACAAATCATTCCGCAGTTTCTATTTTTTATGAAGTTACAACATTCAGATGCAATATTCTGTCTCTCTTACTTGTACTCTGCTTGTTTTTTTATTTTTTTTTTTCTGTGTGACTTTACGTCATCTGTTTTTCCAGGAAAACCTCATAGTTTAGTGTCGTTTTCCATTTCAGTAAATATGTTTCAAAATATTAGGGAGTATTGTCATGACATTAATAAAAATAAATATGACAGCAATACTTGTATACTTTGCAGACCACATGCAAATGCACCTCACTGCTAATACCCAGTATGTATGTTAGATTTACAACTCAAGTGCTGTGTTTATTTACCGCCTCTGGGATGCAGTATGAAAGGACAAAACAGAATTTTCTGGAATGCACAATTGTCTCAGGACAGTTAAATGCACATTCTAATGAAATGGCACTTCCCAAGGAGGAAGATGCAATTTTAAATGTTTTAAAGTCCTACATGCACATATGCAATTGGCTCAGTAAATGGCTTAGAGATTTCTCACTACTTATGTTGTATTTTTTCTTTTTGATAAATTTAATTCAGGCTGCGTATATGTATATGTAATAGCATGATATCCAATGTGCCCTTTTCAAAATGTATTTTATTTATTTATTTTACATTTGTTGACTGGGCTAGTCTAGCTGGATACATGTCCATTTTCAGTAGAGGCCGGGGAGAAAAGCTCCAAGAAAAACATACAAAAAGAAATATAAAAGTCATAACAGATCAAACTAAAAAAATACAATTGTAACAAGAAAATAAAAATATATATATATATTTTTTGTACAAATACAATAGTCAGTGAGGATAACATTAGCAGTAAGCATCAATGGGTAATGTACAAGAGATGGTGCAATATCCAATATATACATAAATTTTATTGGCAATAATATGGTATTTTGCTTCTTTAGGGTAAAAGTATAAAGTTTCAGAGTAATTATTAGTTCAAAAGGTTCTTTATCTACCTTTGACAGGCAAACATCTATTTTATTGCTTCTTTGGTTCCTCCTTTTTATAAGAAGTGGGATTGCCACCTTAATTGTGGCCATAAATGTGAAATCACCTCACACAATGGCCAAGCAGTACAGCTCTATATACATCACAACATTCACTAAGGAACATTATACTACATGACCTCCCCTAGCTCAGACTTGTGGGCATGGGCAACACTGGCCCATCAGATCCCATCTCAGCCAGTCCAAAATCTCAGTGGCAGAGGAGAAGAAGCCTTACCCCAAGCAGTATTAGTCAAGGCAAAATGTACAACCTTGGAACAGACAACTGTAGTTGCCTTACTTTACACACAGTTCTCTTTTCCATTCAGTTTTCTTTCTGGGTCATCAGTTTGATTCATGCTTTTATTATAAGGTTCAGGCCTACTTTGGATTTTATTTTCATCCTCCAGATTTTTACACTTAGCAGTCAGCTTAGTAATAGCATCATCCCATTCATCCATCTTGCAATACATTTTTTTTCTTTTCTTTTCTTTTTGCAACATATTATCAATGTTGTCATTCTTTTTTTCCAATTTCTGTATGTGCTGACTAAGCATTAACTACTGAATCTCCACATTTCTTTACATATAGCCTTTTGAGTTCCACATTGGTGATTACAACTATTTATTTTCATTTTCACTTTCTGATCTCTTTTGCTGTATGAGTTGGGACACTTTGTTGACATAAACAAGAATGTATGCACATTTCTTGAATTTGTTCTTGGTCTCTTGGAAACATGCTTTTAAAATTAATAAATAAATCAATAATTAAAGTTTTAGTAACTCATTCTTAGCTTGCACATTCTGAAACGTAACTTTTAGATCAATCAGAATGTCATAAACCATTTTCAGCAGTTGTCACAACTGTTCCTTCTTACTCTGTTAACACACATTGTAAGCATGGGTCTGAAAAGCACTTCCCTTTTGTCTTTCATTTTCCAGCTACATGCCTCTTGTTCATTTTCAAGTTTAAGTGCTGTCTTTTCTAATTCCTTTTAAATAGACAATTGTCTTTTTGACCTGCCATGGCTTAGCACATTCAAGTTTATTATTATATTTCACTGTTCCAACTTGTGCAAAGTTCAGACAGCCTGTTGGCCAAATTAGTAATTTCTTTGTTTTATTTTGACATCTCTGTTACTGGTCAAAATTATCCAAAAACATTTTTTTAATTTTCTGTCATTTGCTTTATACTTTTAATCTTTGGATCTGTTCTCCTTGGGCCTTGGCTGAAAATGGTTCCTATCCAGTCAGACTTTCTCAGTAATCAAATGCAATATATAGAGAAATAATGCTTTCACAAACTATTCCAATCTTACTGCTACTTTACACTGCTTCGAGGCAGTGTCCTCATTTGCCTTTCAATTTCACTTTCTCATTTAATGGCCTGACCTCTTCTTGCAGAGCTGTAAAATTCTGAGGGGTAGTCGTATGCATTGCTTGTTGTATAGTCTAATTTTCTGAAAAATGGCTTCCTTTGTTGTTTCCAAGTGTTCTTGTTTCTTAATAAAGCTCTTTAATTTAGAATTGAAGCTCTGCTCTGAAACATAGTTTATTACAAGTCTCTTGAAAACTTTACAGCCAGAGTCATCAGTGTCAAATAAGGTTTCATTTTGCACAGTTATATCACTTGACTGCAATACACTAATTTTATCCTGCCTATTAGAAATATTTTGATGCAAATCATTCTCCTTCTGTTGTTCCACAACACTATTTGTGACCAGATCGAGTTGGTCAGTTCCACTTCCCTTTATGGGCCCTTGTTGGTGTATCTCAGCAAAAGCAGTTAACGTTTTCACATTTTATGATAGCAGCACATTTATTGTTTTAATTATTGCCTGCTTTGACTCTCATTTTTCGTGCCAACAATTTTCACTGTCATTACCAATTTCACCAAGTTTTCATGAACTTTTCTGTCTTGCAGGACACAGTAATAGATTACACTTTCAGGGCTCAATTTTTAGAGACTGTACCATACACAAACTTTAACTGTACCAATTACCACCAGAGTTTTGGTGAAGCATTTTTACCGCACGCACCCTTTTTAGATGCATGTCTCTAGTTCAATGCCAAAAGAGAATGTTCTTTCCCAAACAGTCCTTTAACTGCCACAAAGTGTCACTTTCTTCTGGAAACAGCCTCTATATGAGCAGAGGGAAACTTTTTCTTGTAGGTTTAACAGTTTCTCAATATTAACAACCACTACTCAGGAACACTTGTTTTTTCATCAAAGCTTTTCATACCCTTTTGTTGCAAGTTCTGTCAACTGTTCATAATGAATTTTCTAGCAGACAGTGATTTTCACTTGCTTTAAACACAAGACAATTCACAAAAATGATAACTGATTCATACAGCCTTTAATGTCTTTTTAAGGCTCCCTTTTTAAATTCACACTGTTCATTTCATGCAATAAAATATTCCCAGTAAATGTTTCATGTTAGTATACTAACAATATACCCTTTCTTGTATAGTCACAGTGAAAGCAGAGTAATTTAGAATTTGTTTAGCAGTAGTTTTGAAACATTTTAGAACCATACTGTAATGCACGGTGGTGCTGCGGTAGTGTTGTCGCCTCACAGTAAAATGCTGTCTGGTTCGACTCTCAGTTAGAGCGTCTTCTACGTGGAGACATGCGTGAATGGGCATACCTTCGTTGAAGGTTGTGTGTCAGGGCTGGCAACTTGGTACGTAAAAATCAACTGCCAATCATTAGCGGACCGGAGTTCTGCTGTGGCGACCCCTAACCGGGAAAAGCCAAAAGTCACAACAACTGTAATGCACACTTCAGAATTGCCTAATTTTTCCCTCAGCACATTTCCACTGTTACTTCTGAACACAGACATCATGTTGCCCCCCCCCCAAAATAAAATAAAAAAGAATCCCAATACTTTAACACCAGTTTTGTTTCACTTTAAGCACACCACTTTTCCATACTTTGCATATATACTGTCAACACCTTTCTCAATGGTGAATTTCCAGCAGCTTTTCTAGTCACCTTTCTTTCTTTTTTTTTGCAACTGCAGAATCCAGCAATACTCACTACACTCATATACCCAACATCAGCAATTTCTTTCACTAATATTCTTAAGCAAATGCAAACACTTCATGCTGCAGCAGCATATTTCCAAGTATAGTTCTTTCAGCAGCTTAAGTCTATTCATTACAAACAACTTTGGTAAGCAATCTTTCAGCAGTTTCATATCACTTAGCTAAACCAATCAGTAGTACTTATTGTCACTTTACCAATATTTTGCTTGTAATTCCCTTAATTGTGGGTTACTAATTATTTTCATTAACTTTAGTTTTAGTACCCAGCTTTTGTTCCTGGCTCTCTGCTTTTGGTGTGGCAAAGAGAAGCCTACTGACACTCTTCAGCATCCAGAAATATTAAGATATTTCCTTTTGAATTTTGCCCCACCGTATTTCAATATACACTCTGATGTTCACTTTTGTTATATTTACAGTAACTCACAACCACTTCCATGCATTCTCATTATGGTAACCAGTTGCAGAAACTGAATTTTGCTGAAATTCTAAAGCAGATGTAGTATCTCGGGGAATTATTAGCTCACTGGAAGCACACACCTAGCTTCATTCATCATTTATCTTATTGCCTCAAGCCTCTCTGGCTCATTTTTCCAAAAACTGAAAATTCACCACCTTTACTAAATCTCATTACCATCTATATACCGTAGACTGCAGTTGTAAAATAGTTTAATAAGCTTTACTTAAGCATTTAGGAACATGCAGTGTCATTGTGCTTCATTATAACATTTTACTAGATTCTCCAAACTATTTTACAGTATCATTTTAAATGCAGCTCCCCGTTCTTCCAAACAAAACATTTTTTTGCACTAGAATTTACGCATGGCGAGTGATATATGTAGGTTCAGGGAATGAGTTTCATGAGGATTGGCAAATGCATTAGTGCCAGATTTTTTATTTATACCACAAACCAGACCATCCATACATTCCAGTTAACCGTTTTTTGTACTGGTTTTATTGGAGTATTGTTTCCCAAATGACTTCGTTGGGCTACATGAATTGCTTAAGGTTCTATTGAACATGTCACTAGAATGTTTGGAGGTTTGTGCAGGCTTGTATGAATAGAGCTTCATGAATGGTTTGAACTGTATTCCTCAGGTAAAATCTTTTTTTTTCCCAGTGGAAGTTCACTTCTTACTGTATTCTAGTAATTTAGTGAATGTTATATCTGGATCTGCTAAATTTACAGTTTAGTTATGCTTTTTATTTTGTTTATTTCTAGTTGGTTTAGCTTTAAGTGGGCCAGTGTTGTAGATAATGGTGCTTTCTAGTTGTCTGGCTGTGATTTTTTATTTTATTTTTTATCTTGTTTGTTTTAATTGTTTTTATTCTGAGAATAAATTTGGTTTAAGTGGTTGACTTATGTGTGTAGCATTGTTTTAGTGGTATTATGCATTTGGATTTTGTGTATGCGATGTGGAAAGTTACTTATTGACTTTGGAAAATGCTAATTTTATTTTGTTTATTAAAATTTGTTAAGCTTTTTATATTAAACTAAGACTGGGTTTGGACTATTCTTTTTGGTGGGCTAGGATTTTATGGGGTGTATTAGCAGTTCTGGTTTGTGTGTGTGTACAGTGTGTAAACATTTATGTTAGTTTTCACTGGGTAGTCTAAATATGGTAGGTTTAAAAAATAATAGATTTGTTAACATGCCGAGTGTATACATGTTGATGCCATGCTAAAAATATACACACATTTTATTTATCTACAAAATGTATTAGATACCTGTTATCATGTCACCTTTTATCTGGGGTCTACTATTGTTGTAATTGTATCTTCAGACTGAGGATTTATGTCGCTGTTACCTTATAAGTATGTAGCTTTAGAGATTGACAAGTAGATATATTATTGTCCTGGGTATTAACAGATAGCTATGAAAAAAGGACAGAACCTGCTTTCTGAAGTTCAAAATAAAAAATGTGTGACAAATTAAGATAGACATACTGCTGTACATATACAGGCACCCACATACAGGTACACACACACAAATTAAAACTAATCAACCATTTTCACCTATACAGAGAAGTATTTTACAACATTCTATAAACATATTTTGTTATGTATATCTCATTGGAATACTAGAAATACAAGCATGGTTCGGTCAGACTTCAGACGTGCCCATAATGCCATACCAAAAATGCATTACCTAGTCTGGCAATAAAAAAGTGAAATTAATCAAACTGGTCAGAAACTGCTTCTTCAAACAGCAGTTTTTGTCTAAATTCTTCCAAGTCCACTTGATTTAAAGCAGTCATTGCAAGAGTAATTTGTCCTTGTTGCTGTGGGGTGGCAACTTTAGCATCGATTATGCTATGCGTGAAAATATGGGGCCTGTAAGGAGGTGTGTCCCCATGTTAAAAAAGACACTTTGCAATTTGTGACTTAATGGACTTTCAAAGTGCATGCTTAGTTTAAAAGTCCATTTGACTCTGGTGCTGATAGCAGTTCCCCTAAATCTAAATAACTATAAAGTATCCAGAAAATGGGGCACAGGAAATATAAGTGCACAGCATGGTCAGAAAGTCAGGTGCATTTTCTTTGTGTTCAGAGATACTGAAAACATAAACTTTAAAATGTAAAGTTATTTTCAAAGCTTATAGAAAGTTTATTTTCATATTTCATCATTGCTCTGTGCCCTGTTAGGGTCTATATTACATAGTCGAAGTTCCGTAACTTCGGCTGACATATGTTCGAACACATATGTCCGAAGTTACAAAACTTCGACTAGCAATAAAAAAATAAAAAAGAAATGGAAAATAAAATAAAAGGGTACATGCAGGGGGGGCAAGCCTCCCCTGCATCCCACGCCCCCCAATCTTTAAATATATCAACTCCGAGGTCATGCTACAGTGCAGTAAAGGTAAAGTCCCCCCCTGCACCCCACACCCCTCGCTCTTTAAATATACCAACTCCAAGGTCATGCTACAGTGCAGTAAAGGGAAAATTTCCTTTACTGCAGTGTAGCACAACCTCGGAGTTGGTATATTTAAAGAGCGGGGGTGTGGGGTGCAGGGGGGCTTGCCCCTTTGCATATACTCTTTTATTTCCTTTTTCCTGTTATTTTTATTTTTTTATTGCTAGTCGAAGTTCCGTAACTTCAGACATATGTGTTCGTATATATGTCAGTCGAAGTTACAGAACTTCAGCTGTGATATAGACCCTCCTGTTAGCCTTATATGAATGCGATCTGCAGTATACACTGGAATGATGGACTGCTCAATGTAAAGTGGTTAGGATAAAAATCAGTACCTCCAAATAATAAGAAACCCTGTCCTCTGCAGGTAAGCATATGTGTGTGTGTGTGTGTGTGGGGGGGGGGCTACCTCAGGTGAAGGATTTTAAATATCTTAGGGTTCTTGTTCATGTGTGAAGGTAGATGGGATTAAGAGACTGAGCAGTGAATGGATGCAGTATTGACAGTACTGCTGGACTTGTACTAGGTGTGGTGGGGAAGGTGGAAGGGGACTGGGAGATTAACCAGTAAAGGATGTATTTGGCAGTACTGCAGGTATTATACTGGTGGTGGTATGGAAGGAACAAGAGACTGGGAGATTGACCAGTACAATATTGTAGTTGGCAGTACTGCATGCATTGTACTGGGAGTGGTAGGGAAGCTGGAGGGAAATGAGAGATTGACCAGTACAGGGGGTGTATTTAGCAGTACTACAGGCATTGTACTGGATGCAGTAGAGATTATGGTGGGACTGGGAAACTGACAAGTACATGGGGTGTATTTAGCAGTACTGCAGGCATTGTACTGGATGCAGTAGAGAATATGGGGAGACAGGGAGACTGACCAGTACAGGGATGTATTTGGCAATACTGATGATATTATATGGGGTGTGGTAGGGAATAAAGAAAAGACTAGGAGACTGACCAGCACAGGGGTGTATTTGACAGTACTGCAGGCATTGTATCAGAGTATGATGTTGAGGTGAGAGCTGAGAAATAGCATGAAAATTTCAGTTTACTGATCAATCTATGTCCTCATCTTCACCTGCAGCCATAAACTTTGGGTAGTGACTAAGACGAAGCAAACATAAATACAAGTGGCAGAAATGAGGTTCATTTGCAAGATGGCTAGGCTCATTCTCTGTTATAGTCTGGAGTTTAGTAATCTAGAAGTATGCTGGAGTACAACCAGTGCTCCTCCTTGTTGAAAGGAATTTGTAGAGTTGATTTCGGTATGCCTACTGTGAGAGGTATACTTGGCACAGCTTAGTGGGAGAACAACTTAAGTCAGACTCAGGACAAGATGCAGGAATTATTTCTCTCATTTCACATGGGAATACCTAAGAGACTCCATAACAGCAGTTGGAAAGATAAGGAGGTCTGGTCTGGCCTGCTTGCCATGCTGTCATTGTGGTCCTTTCAAAGGCAAGTGATTTAGAAAATGTGTGTGTTCCTTGCATTAATGAAAAGTAAAGCGGTTTTGTGTACGCGTGTGTGTGTGTGTGTGTGTGTGTGTGTGTGTGTGTGTGTGTGTGTGTGTGTGTGTATGAGGAATACAGTAATGGAATTTGAAAAGGTTTTTCTTATTAAAACACTGCTGTTAGAATCTTAGTGTGGTGTTTGCAACAGATTAACATTTAAAAAACAGACACAATCTGTCAGTGAGTAATCTTGCTTTTTTTTACAATAATTATAGTCCACATCAACCACCTTCTTCTACCTAAGGACCTTTCTGCAGCTATGCATCTGCTGGTTTCTTCTTGCTCTGACAAATGTAACTATTTGTACTTAGGCTTTTTGACATTGAACTGATCAATGGCAGCTGGTACAGAATGCCACATCCAGATTACTTGTAGCTACTCCTAATTACGTTCACATTACTCTGGTTCTGCAGATTCCATAGTGGCAACCAGTTTAGTTTTGAATCCTCTTTAAAGATTTAAAACTGGTGCACTTCACTTTGCACAATCTAGATCCCTAGTATATGCAAGAACTCCTGAACTATGCAACAATACCAGGCTTTTGTGCTACTCAACTTTGGGGGTTGCTGGAGGTCCCCAGAGTGTGCTTGGTGACCTCTATTACCCACTGTTTTTGATACAAAATACTTTGTGTCTAGAATCATCTCCCCCCAGTAAGTGAATAATTTCACCCTTTCTTGCTGGCCTTTAAGAAGCCCCTAAAAGCCGACTTTTATTCATTAGCCAATTATTCTCTGTTTTTTTGTTTTTTTTTGCAATTTTACATTTATTTATACTATGCAGAACTGTTAACTTATAATGGTGGATCTATTCTATTTTTATTGTAATGATACTTTGGTTCATTTACTTTGATAGACACGTACTTCAACATGAAAATAGCTGTAAAGGTGACATGTATTTTTGTCAGTAATATTCTCAAACCTTGCTTATTTGGTTGTGAATATTTTAGCAATTATCAGTCAGAGACAAATTATAGATGGGGCCTTTTGTGTCATACTGGTGCACCTACAGATTTAAAGACGTAGCACTTGCAATGCATATAGTTCTATGAGAGCTTTGTCCCAATGAATATTTGGATGTGGAAGGCCCTGCGGACTGGACATAGAGGAGTGGCTGTATAATCAATAAGCAAAATACTCTCTGATCTCGAAGATCATAGTATCTATTGTAATTCTATCAGCTGACCTCCACAACAGGTCCAAGACAATGTCTGTTATAATGCCATTGTGTGACCTCCACAACGGGTCCAAAACACAGCAAATTCAGAAAGAACAGTGCAGCATGAAGTATGCTAATTAAAACACTGCACAAGTGATAGACAAATATTTCAAGCTATCTAAATAGACAAATAAATAGGGCACATACATTTCAGTGAGCATGTTCCCACTTGTATTCCAAAGGTATGTTACTTCTGCTCCACTCCCAAAAAAATGTCTCAGTTTTTCATAAATGGAATATAAATATCCAACTGAAGTATCATGCTATCTTTCAAGAGTTTTCTAGTAGTTTTCCAAGTTATAGAATCAGATATGTTCTTCTAAACTAATTCAAATTTCTGATCAATAACGTCTCCTAGTGAAGCTCTTTCACATCACCCTTTCCTCTCTGCTTGCACTATCTGTTTTTTATCTCCTAGTCCTGTTGCCATTATGTCATTCATTTGTTCTCCCACATGACCTCCCTTATAAAAAAGACAAAGCTGGACAGACTGGGAATTGGAGCCATAATGCATGCAGATGATTGCACTTTACTTTTTTTAACCTATATTTTCTGGACTCGATGGGCAGTGTGTTAACATATTGTGTACAGACATGAGACCCCTTGCACACTCTGACTTAAATATTTTCTAGTCCCAAAATTATGTTGCATGTTTACTTTCCAATACTTTAGCCTATATCAATGAATAGTCAAAATGTCAGAAATCCTATGACCTTCCATGAAGGAAGGCAGACTTCTAGCATGTCAGTTCTCTTCTATAGATGGCACTCTGAGGCCCCAAGATTCAAGTCAAACTTAGGTAGCCAGTATCATATACAAGAGCTGCTGCTGTGCCCCAGCATCTCACAGGCAAGAAGACTCTTTTCTTGGACCCTAGTGAAGTTATAATGAAGTTGTGCAATCATCTGCATGCATTATGGCTCCAATTCCCAGTCTGTCCAGCTTCGTCCTTTTCATAAGGGAGGTCATGTGAGAGAACAAGTGAACTGCATAAGAGACATAGGTATATGTGAAAATGATACTGGTCCTTGAATCTATTTTTAGAGGTGTAGTATGCATGTCCAAACACACACACACACGCACACACACACACACACACACACACACACACACACACACACACAAAAAAAAAAACACATTGATAGTTAATGCAAGTGAATGAACATGTACTAAACATGATGGGCATTCAACAAGAGCCTTTTACAGAACTGTTCAAGTAAAATGGTCATGTGACACACTGATAAATTACAGCTACTGTGTAATTACTATGTTATTTACATATACATATATATGGGAAAGGATGTGTATCTGTCACCCTCGATACAATTTTAAATCAGCAATTTATTGACATATGTGAAATGTCAACTATCTAAGAGGAATATTTGTTTTTTAATTTTGAGTTTCTTTACAGCCTCTCAGCCTTTTATTTGGAAAAAGGCGATGGGGGATTCAATAAAGCCTACATGGTCATTTTTCACCATGTGTGCATCACGGCCGTGAAAAGTTTTAGATTCAATAATCTTTGTGTAGCAGCATGCACTCATGCACAAACATGGTAAATTATGTGGCATGCAAATTACAGCATAAGAAGCTGAATTGTATGCTAATGAAGCAAGCCAACAAGGTGGAGCAATTCAACAAGCTGTAAAGCAACCATATATACTCTGTGCTCGTGTTGCCCGTGTATTCAAAATCTTTTCAGATACAACCGTGGAAAGCAGTCTATATGGAAACAAGAGCAAGTAAAAGTTATTAGATTTGTATAGAAGTGACCTTAACATGTAATAGCAGATACATTATTACATTATTAAACAGGGTGGATGCTACAAAAGTAGAGTAACAATAGCAACAATCCTTTTTAGGTGCCACAACATAAATGCAGCTTTGCTCCCCCACCTCCAAATGAAGAATATATTTGTAACTAATGTAGACAGCTAAAAGTATAAACCCCGTGAAACAGACTATTCATACTGTCATATAAACATATGCAGTATGTAGCTGACAGAATACAACCAAAGTTTACCAAAAACTGTATTCCTCTGTGCAGATATATAGCAAAGTAATACCCTCCCTTGTGTTTACAACACTGGGCTCCCCTTCAGTTTCCCTGCCTACATGGTTACCAACCATATAGATTCAGGGCTGACAGCATGGTGAAGATGCAAATGTCAAAAATCATTAGAATTGCTGAATCTCAAGCAATTGTAACCGTGTAGGGATGTTCACTTCATGTAGGTACTTCCACAGTGTTTATTTTCAATGATTGGCAACAATGAATTATGACATCAGGGGAGTGTGTCAGGTTACACTTACAGAGGTGTACATGTAGGTCTCTGAAGGGTTAAAGTGCATGTAAGCAGTGCACAATTCACAGGTTCTGTTTCCTCCTTGTTTATTTTTTGTTAAAATGTGTTGTCGCTGTCCACTTTAAGTTATTTTTTAATTATTTTTGTCATTGTTTGCATGTTGCAGCGCTTAGTACAATCATGGGAAATGGAGGAATGAATGGCAGGTTTCTCTATGCTTGGCATTGACTATTCCTCTGGCAGCATGTGTATATGTAGGGATGGAGTACAGATGGTCCTGGGTTCTAATACAGAGTGTGCAAACATTAAATCACTTTTTGTGCTGCATGTTTGCGTGATATCACAGGAACGGAGGACAGTAATGACAATATTGCCTGTGTTTACCTTATTTACACACAGATGCACATAAGGGGTGTAGACGTGCATGCAGCTGCGCTAAGGTGCACATCACACACTAATGAGCAGCAATGGAGTTAACACACTCAGTTAAGCAGCAGGTGTGTTTTATAGGTGCTAATTACAGCATAAGCAGGGGATTTTCAGCACAGCGGTGCTATTCAACAAACTATAAAGCATCCATGTAGCCTCCATTCTGTTTTTTCTTGAATACTTCAATACCATTGGAGTAGAGACAAGGAAATTTTAAAGGGACACAATGCTGGGGTCTGCTGCAGCTTTACTCCATATGTATAAGCTAGAGGCTGAAGCCAGTGCTGCTGGTACTGGTGACAACAGGCCTAAGCCGAGAAAGAGAAGAGTGTTCAGTCCGAGGGTAACCTTCCAGGTGCTATATGAGCTGGAGATTGTAGACAGCTACAGGGTAGAGAGAGACACATTACAAGAACTCTGTGAGTTCTGCCACCCTCAACTCAGAGCCACAGCCAACTGAGGGCAACCCATCCCAGTGGAAACTAAGGTATGTGTAGTCCTTAGAATATTACCTGCAGGTACTTTTCAAAGACCAACGGGGACATAATGGGTGTATCACAGGCATCAGCATCCAGGATCCTCCACCACTTCCTGGATGCTATGCTCATACATGCCAGTGACCACAGATGTTTTCCCCATAGTTCTGAGGAGAGGGCCAGCAATATGCAACATTTCTACTGGGTAGCACACTATGGTGAAGTACTGGGTGCCAATGATTATAGTCATGTACACATTAAGGCACCACCTGGTTTGCAGGGTAGACTTTACATTAACCCCAAGGGATACCACTCTATCAACTGCCAAATCATGTGTAATGCCCAGGGAATTATCTTGAATGTGTGTGCTGGTAACTGTGACAGTTATCATGACTCCCATATCTGGCACACATCACAGCTGTACTAAATGCTTGCAAGGGGACATCCCACAGGTCCATTTACTGAGGGATGTTAGCTATGCACTGGAACAGTGGCTGATGACACCCATCAGAAGTGCACACACAGTCATGTACGAATGCCATAAGGAGGCACACGCTCAAACCAGAAACATCATAGAGCATGTGTCTGGGCTGCTGAAGTCATGGTTCCAGTGCCTAGATACATCTGGTGGAGTGCTGCAGTATAATCCATGCACATGTACACATAACTTCACAGTATGTGCTCTGCTACACAGTCTGATCCTGTGGAAGCAACTGCAGCAGGATCAGCAAGGGGAAAGGACACACATCCCAACACCAATGCCTAGTTCACCACAGCCACAGTCAAATGAGGCCTCAGAGGAGGAACTCATAGGTAAGTTCATAGGTAGGTACTAGGCTATCAGCCCTGGGGCCTATACAAGTCCAGCCAAAAAGGTACCCTGGCTTTTGTGACCCAAGAAAATTATTTTCCTGTGCCACTGTCGAGCAGAGCCACAGAGGTGATCCCCAGGGTGAATTTCCTATTTCCCATCCAATCATCAAGATTTTTCTTGAAGAGTGCTAATGAGGAGCTTTGTTTGATATAAATAGGTAGTTTATTCCAAAGTATGGGAAGTCTCTGGGACAGGAATCTATCCCTATGGCATGTTCTGTTTATTGTGGTGACAAGGTTTAAGTCCCGAGAGCATGTAGCTCGGAGGGATTGGGATTTCTTTAAGTGGAGCATGTCCAACAGCTCTGGGTTTGACACAGCTTTGTATGTTAGGCAGAGATCACCTTTGAGTAGGCAATATGCGACAGAGTAAAGCTGGAGTTTTTTGAGACGGTGTGCGTAGGGCATCTGTTTGAGGCCAGTAATCCTCTTTGTGAGGTATTTCTGCGGCCTTTCCAGTTGTTGTAGATGTCTTGTGAGGTACATACCAAAAGGGGTGTTGTACTCTATAATGGGTCTAATGAGTGATGAATAGAAGGGAGCAATGACCTCTTTTTTTCTGGATAAGAAACCTTTTGTGATGAGGTGTGCCACGTAGAAGGATTTCCTGACTACTGTGGCGATGTGATTATCAAAGGAGAGACTACTGTCCACCTGTGTCCCAAGGTCTCTTATCACACTTTCGGTGTTAAGTATACTACCACCTATGTTATAGCTCATGGGTACAGAGTTTTTACCATAGGGGATGACAATGCACTTTTTGGCATTGAGCTTGAGGCCATGGCTTTGACACCAGGCATCTGTCTCAGTGAGGCCCTTTTGTAGTTTGTCCACATCATTAGGTGTTTCGATTATAGCTCCTAGTTTGCAGTCATCTGCGAACTTCTTTAGTCAAAGACCTTCTGTGTTAGCCTGTACTTCAGAGAAGTAGATACCAAACAGGAGAGGACCCAGGACTGAACCCTGTGGTACTCCACTTGTTACTGGTCTGAAGTCGTATTTGGAGTCTGCTACTTTCACAGTGTGGGTTCTGTCAGTGAGCCAGTTGGCAATCCATCTTGTGACATAGGGATTTATACCTAGTTTAGTGAGTTTATCTATAATTCCAGAGTGGGGGATAGTGTTGAAAGCCTTGGCAAGATCTAGATAGGCTGTGTGAACCACCTTACCCTTGTCTACGGCTTTGGTGACTGCTTCAGAGAAGTCTATCATGTTTAGGAGACATGATCTGCATTTTACAAACCCGAACTGGGTGAGGTCCAGAGTTTGGAGATTACCAATGTCTCTGTTTATAAGTTCCATGATGATATGTTCCATGGCCTTGCAGACCAGGCTCGTCAGGCTAATGGGGCGGTAGTTCCCGGGGTCCGTGGTGGCTTCCCCCTTGTGGAGTGGGATAACCATCGCTGTGCACCATTCAGCAGGCACAAAGCCTGAGGTGAGGCTATGATTGAACATGGTACTCAGGTGGGGTGCCAGTTCATTCTGTAATTTGTGTAGAACACAGCCTAGGATGTTGTCTGGTCCCATGGATGCTGTGTTCTTGGCTTTGGAGAGTGTGGTTTTTACCTGTGCAGCCGTGATTGCAGGAACTTTGCATTCTTCCAGTATAGAGATGGGCTCTTAAGAGGGTGAGAGGGGGTAAAGGTAGCACTGAACCTATCTGCCAGGATGTTGGCAATATCAGTTGGGTCTGTATATTTAGTGCCATTGTGCTGTAACTCAGAGCAGATCTGAGTGTTACTATTGAGATTCTTGACATAGCTATAGAATGCTTTGTGGTTGTCTTAAAATCAGTGGCGATTTTGTTTTCGTAACTAGCTATGGAGGATTTTATCAGGGATCGCAGCTTCTTACTGAGGCTGACCAGGGAGCTCCTCCACTCATGGGATTTTACTCTCTTTTGCAATAGTTTCTTCCCAGCTGCTATCCCTGTAGACAGACGTAGGCATGCTCAGTATGCCCTTGTTTTGGCTAAGAGACAATGCATAGCACATTCACTGACCACCTAGGTACCTAATACCTTTCTCCGACTCACATACATATAGCGAAATTGATGCCAGGCAACTCACACAACCTTTACCTCCCCGTGTATTGACTGTGTACTGCTTGCATCAGACAGAGTCACCCCTGAACTAAACTTGTGTCAACTGCTGCATTTGCAGGGTAATTCCTGAACCTAGAGTGTATTCTTTCATAATATTATGGCATATCCTTGTATTTCTTAACTTGGTACAGTAATCAAGTAAATACTGTTGGATGTCTACAGAAACTACCTTAACACGTGACAGCAGAGCAGTGATTTTACTTGTATGTTCCTATTAGTAAGTCTTAGGCCTCAGGCATAAAAGATTCACACAGTTATCCCTCTCAAAAGTACTGATAATCAGTGCTTGCACTCAGTTTAGCACCATAACTTTGTAATGGTAAATCTTTAACAAGACAAGTTAGAAAGTAATGATACACATTGCAGTTTCTAATTTCACAGCCCTTCCCAAAATCAAACAGGCAGGATTCAGAACAAGGAGAGTAACAAGAACATCATACACTTGTTTGTGCCCTAGCAGTAACTCAACTTTGCTCACATAAAAAGAACAGCTGTTTCTGAGATTTTCCCCTTCCAAAAGAGCAGTGTACTCTTGTTTGTGTCATAACAGTAACTCATCTTCACCTATGCCAACTCCAAAAGGACAGTATATGGTTGTGTGTGCCATCCAACCAGGTTTTCAGTTGTTGGCAACTGCATATCATATAACTCCTCCAGTTAATATCCTCACACAGTTTAAGGCTAGAGATATTGAATAGCTTGCACACTGCATGTCTCACACTAATGGTCAGATAAGTGATGAATTACCAAGAAATACAGAAATGTAAGATACAGCTGTATATTTGCAAGCATAATCATAACTGGTTGTATGCTCGGTAAGTGCACTACATCCAAATATAATAATAATGAAATGTGCAAATAACAGCTGATGATTTGATAGCAGTGTAAATTCTGTTGCAGTTGGTTGATTTAAGAATGACTTCAGTCCTTTCCTGCAAAACTGTTTCTGTGGCAAAGAGGAATAAGGCATACCTCTTGTATTCCGAAGGTGCATTGGTGTGAGAGCTCAAATCCCAAGCTATGTAGAAATATGTCACGTGTACTATCATGTTCTACTGTGCATGTCGTACATTGGTTTTCCTCATTTCATGCATGTCTCTTTTTTTTTCAATTTCTTATTCCTATTACTCTTACTAGATAACAAATAGATTTCAGGTTTGGCTGTGCTCATTTGGTTTGTGTGAAGTGCCACATTACAGAAACAGGACAAACCAGACCACCTAGAAAACAGACAGCCACAAATATAAACCAGATATATTCAATCAACGCTGTTGGGTATTGCAAAAACCATGCCTGGAGTACAGATGGAACTGCCATATGTTTGCAGTGCTGGTCGCGTTTGTGCACTGCTTACCTATGTGTAAACAGGTGTATTTTGCATGTGCACACTTTGTTCACCATTGTGCAAAACAGTTGCTCTCTGAGCTATGGGACTGTATCTATCATGCTTAATTATTGGTGTTTATTCTCCATTCCATTTGTTCGACATCATACCACATGTGGAAACATTACAAATCTAGGGCCTGATCTATCTATACATCATATATTTACAATACATTCATGTGTTGCCCCACCACCACCAAACTATGCAACACTGGGGTCTCAGTACTTTTCCACACATGTATCTACCACACTACAAAGTGTAATGTATAATACTGTGTGCTCCATCATGGAGGGCCAGTTGGTGGTGCTCACAACCTTGCTCTGCTAAACTCAAACATCCAACTATGTTCAGTAAGGGTACTTGTGTTGCAACACAGCTAGGTTTCTAAACAGCCTAGTGCGACTAGGCTACTAGTGTCATATAACGCTATGAAGCTATGTGCCTAAGCAGGCATCCCAAGCTTTTGTCCACCACATGGCCTGCTGATGTCATCTACTATAAGTGCACCCGCACTCTTGTATAAATCAGAGTTGAGTTGTGGCACTTGTGTTAAGTACTGTGATCTGTAGTCTGTGCACTTAGATAGATAGCGGTTCAGTTCTTGCTACAGTCAGCTGGGTGTGTATGTGTCTAGCAAGTACAGATTATAGTTAATTTCTTCAAGCAGTCTTTGTTCAACTGTATCTATCTTTTTCTGCAGCTGTGCATGTTCTCATAACACGAACAGAGCTGATTGTTCAAGTTCAATAACATTATAGAAAACAGTATTGTTCTATTCATTATTTTCCTGACCTAGCAGATAATCACCTGCTTCTAAGTGAATTTCCAAAAGGCATAAACATGAATTTTTGCTGTGCTAGCAAATACTAGGTCAGAGATCATCTTGCAGTTTTCAGAAAGCATATTGCAGTTTGAAAAGCATCTTGTAATTAAATACAAAACTAAGCTGTACATAAAATAGAATGAAATGTGTTAACCCTTTTAGCTTCTAATAAGCACTAAACACATACATTAATACATATTTTTCTGACATTTCCCCCCGTTAATACTTTTTATTCTATTTTCAAAAGCATAAACAGTTTTGCTTCTTCTCCTAACCTCTTCCATTCAGGATTTGCAGTTAAGAGAGTCATTTCGTTTAAACTTATGAAAGTGTTTTACTTTTCAACAATTCTTCAAACTCGGTACTTTGATACAAAGTCTCAGAAACTGACATGTGTATAAATCTTTCATTAATCTTTTCATGCAGGGAATACCACAACAAACACACACTCCTAATAGGAGTAATCCCACACAAATGGCAATCAAGATGTTCATTAGGATGGTACTCCACCCCCCAAACAAATTCTGGAAAAAATCCATCAGTGGGTTTGGGCCTGGTTTGGTCATGGCTGACACTTGCTGAATCACCTCAAGATGGTTGTTTATCTCGTGCTGGTTGTCAGGAATATATGAACAGCACTCCTCTTTTATTAAAGCGCATGTACCACCTTTCTCTGCTAGGGTGAAGTCAAGAGCCATGCGGATTTGAAGCACCACACTTCTCATAGCGTTCAGTTCATCAGTTACTAATTCAAGAGCAGAAAAAGTTGCATTGCTCATTACTTTGAGAAGTTTGGACAGTTTTCTCAGCTCCCAAATCGATTTTACTGCACCATGTGCAGGGGCTATGCCTGCCCACGATATAATAGTGTCACTCAAGTCCATGTGTGTCAGTTTATCTTTATCTTTCACGTAATTATGGTTCCTCCAGCCTGCTTCGATTCGTCCCACTGGATTCTCAGGTCTCTTGATTGGATTTCCAGGTTTCTTGGTGACCTCTCTGACATTTCGAATTCTTCCTCGAGGCAAAACTGCAGTGTGTCATATGGCCGGAACCAGGTAACCCAAAAAACAACATCAATTCTCTGGTAACCATTTGTATGCCTTTTTTCCACACACAAAATAACAATTCTCTACTTTAGTATTAATATATACTTGCCCTGCATGAAACATTTTCTTATCAATGATAGATAGTTGCTTAAAAAGAACAGGATTATGCTGTACTTCATCAACAGTCTTCTGCATTGATTCAAGATATGAGTCATAGATTGTATCACAAATATAACCTGCATTATTAGCTTTGGTATAACACTTGTAAGGAACAGTCACATTATAATTGCTCCAACCCACCTGAACAGTATCATTTTTGTAAAAACACACAATTCCCTTTTGTGTAACAGGCAGGTACAATGCTATTTTGTCTTGTGATTTTACAGTCGTAGTATCAAAAATCAAAATTTTCCAGGTCTCATTGACCCCTAGGGGGACAGCAGTCATTAATAATCCCCCGTATGCTGTTGGTATAGCTGTGCAAATCCAACAATTTGAAACATTAAAAGTTTCAGCATACACATATTTAATTGCTTGGTAAGTGTTAAAGTTCGGATGCCAGTCTATGAGTAACGCATCACGTTTATTCGGTTCAGCTTGTGTGGCTGGAAATAGGAAAGGCCACAGCAAAAAGATTATTGTCACCAGTATAGTTAACAGGATGATCATGCAATACTTCTGAGGTTGCTCTGCATTCCTGTTTGCTCCATGTCTGGTCATTTTTGTTCTTGTTGTGTAACAGTAACAAAGTTTTTGACCAGTTCAAAGTTTTTAACCAGTTTGCAGTGTGTCAAGTGAATCCAGGATGCACGTTCTGCTATCTTGACTGCAGTGGGTGTTGCCAGCAAAACTTGAAATGGCCCTTCCCACTTCAGAGATGCCCAATTCTTCTTCTTTACGACCTTCACCCAGACCCACAAGCCTGGGACTACTGTTGCTTTCAATGGTCTGGTCTGTTCTTTATTTGAAACATAATTTAACTGCAAAAGTTGTTTATTACTTAGAAGTCGTCTCATATATTCTGCGAGTGAACTGTCAGCCTCCTGATCTGCAGGCATGACAGGTTACCACTGAGGTATATAATATGCCCTCCCAAACAGTATTTCAAAAGGAGTTAACCCCTTTGCATTTGGAACAGTTCTCATGCTCAACAGTGCCAGAGGCAGGCAGTGCACCCAGTTTTTTTGTGTTTCACTAATCAGCTTCCTAAGATTACCCTTCAAGACCCCATTGTGCCTCTCTACTAGTCCTGCAGATTGTGGATGATATGCACAATGGTTTTTAAAGAAATCCCCAAAAATTAGCTCAACTGTTGTATAGTTTGCTTTACAAAGTGTGTGCCATTGTCACTGTAGATCTTTTCTGGTATGCCAAATCTAGGAATAATTTCCTTAACGAGAATTTTCGCAACAGTAGCTGCATCTGGATTTTTGGTCGGAAAAGCTTCCACCCATTTGGAAAACATATCTATAATGACAAGACAATACTTCTCATTTTCGCATTTGTTCAGTTCTATGAAATCCATACAAATAGTATGGAACGGGTACGGTGGTGTAGGGAAACTCCTTTGCTTAGGCTTCAATGTCCCTTGTGCATAATGCTTATTACAAACATGACATGCCGCAGAAAAATTTTTAGTGTAGTTTATAAATCCGTATGCTGTGAACACTCGATTCACTAACTATACCATCCCCCGTGTTGAGACATGGCACTGCCCATGGCTCAACAAAGCTGCATATCTAAACAAATTAGACGGCAAAATCGGATTTCCTTCTTTGGAGATGTACAGCCCTTTCTCAAGAATTGCTCCTCGTTTTATCCATTTCTGTTTTTCTACTTTCTTAGTAAGTGTCTGCATTGTTTTCAACATTTCTAAATCTAAAATCTCAGAAGGTTGTAATTCCTCACTCAAAAGAAATACTTCTGAAGCTGAAGCTGCCTGCTTTGCAGCTGTATCAGCTCTAGCATTACCTTTTGAAATCCTATCCTGTTGCTTGATATGAGCTACGCATTTACAAATAGCTACTTTTTGAGGTAACTGAATAGATTCTAACAAATCTAAAATAAACTGCGCATGATTAATTGGTTTGCCAGTAGATGTTATCATTCCTCTATTCTTCCATTGTTGCGCAAAAACATGTACAGTAGAAAAAGCGTACTGGCTATCAGTAAAAATGTTTACACATTTACCCTTTGCTAAGGTACATGCCCGTGTCAAGGCAATCAATTCTGCTGCTTGTGCAGATAAGTTGTGTGGTAAAGACTTTGCTTCTAAAATCTCAGTATCAGAAACTACTGCATACCCTACTAGATTCTGCCCTGTAGGACCCCTTCTGCATGAGCCGTCCACGTAATATGTCACCCCAGCATCATCCAAGGGAACATCTGTAAGATCCTTTCTAGGTAGTGTCTTTTGCTCAATCTCCTGCAGACAGCTGTGTGGTGTGCCGTCCACAGGGGCTGGGAGCAAGGTAGACGGATTCAAAGTTGTGCATCGTTCAATTGTCATATGAGGTTGGCTCAACAGTATAGTTATACAGGAAAGATGTCTAGCAGGAGAAAGATATGCTACTTTTTCTTGCAGTAAAATAATCGCGACTGCATGAGGCACTCTCAATGTGAGAGGGTGGAACAACACTACTGAGGCCGAAGCCTGTACTGCCATTGCAGCTGTGACAACTGCTTGTACACAGTGGGGCAGGGATCGCGCCACTGGGTCTAGCTGTGATGAATAGTAAGCTATGGGGCGTTGCTTGTCCCCATGTTGCTGTGTTAACACTGATGTCATATAACCTTGCTTACAATCTACAGTTTGGAAAAAACTTTTATGATAGTTTGGTAATCCTAAAGCTAATGAGGATGCTATCAATTGTTTCAATTTGCAGAAAGCTGATTCTGCTTCTGGTGTCCATTGTAATAAATCTTGTGTTGTCATTGGTTTCTTGTATATCAAGTTGGTCAGTGGAGCAGACTCCAAAGCATAGTTTGGAATCCAACTCCGACAGAAATTAGTCGTACCCAGGAAGGACATCATTTCCTTCTTGGTAGTTGATTTGGGTGCTTGTAGAATTGCTATTTCCCTATCCTCATCTAATGTTCTGCCCTCTTTGGATATTACATATCCCAGGTATTTAACCTGCTTTTTCCAAAGCTGCAATTTCTTTTTGTTTACTTTATGTCCTTGAGTGGCTAAAAATTGTAATAATGCTATGGTATCTTCTCTGCATTCTTGCTGGGTGGGGGCTGCCAGCAGAATGTCGTCTACATAAAGTAAAATCTGACTGCCTCTTGGTGGGATAAATCCCGCCAGGTTACTTGCCATTTCATGTGCGAATATTGTTGGGCTTTCACAATATCCCTGTGGTAGTTGCGTATATGTGTACCTTTCCCCCTGAAATGTAAATGCAAACCAATATTGGCTGTCAGGGTGTATCGGTATTGAAAAGAATGCATTGCTAATATCTACCACAGAAAAATACTTCTTTTGAGGCTTCAAATCATTCAATAGGGTGTGTGGATCTGGTACTGTAGGTGCTCTACGTATTACTGCGTCATTTACAGCTTGTAAATCTTGGACCATACGCCATTCTCCGTTTGCTTTCCTGACAGGAAATAAGGGTGTGTTACATGGTGAATCGGGAGATTCTACCAGTACTCCTTCCTTAAGTAAAGCTGCTATTATAAGTTTGATTTCTACTTCTGCATCTTTTCTTAAGGGATACTGTCTCTTCTGTGGTCTAAATGCTGATTTTGGCATGATAGTGACTGGTCCTGCTGTATGAATAAGTCCTACATTTGATTTTCCTGTTGACCAGAGAGTTTCCGGTATGCTTCGTAAGGCATTTTCTTCCTCTTCTAGTAAGAGTGCTAATCAGCTGTCTTTGCTAGACTGCAAGTGCACAGCTGGGTGTGTCTGTGTTATCCAATTTAACTTCTGCTTTTGTACTCCTTGTTCTGACAGTTCTAACTCTGTCTGTTTTTCCCACCTTGTGACTTTTTCTCCTAGGTCTACCCATTTCACATTTTTGCCCTTAGTCAAACTAACATGTGGTAATCGATTAGATTTATAAAGTGCAAAGAATTCCTGGGGCAATGAACAGCTAACTACACTGTTCCCTTCTGTGTCCCAGTACAGATTATGTAATACTAATCTGTTTGCACGGTTTCTAAACAGTTCTTGCTCATATTCTTTATCAGGTCCTGGTGTGCTACAATAATACAGAGTACAATGCAACAAATGCCGTTTATCAGTGTCAAGGGAGGGGGACTTACTGATGGCTACATTCATCAGCTCTTCGGTTACTGCCCCTGGACCAGTCGTGACCAAGTCCTGGCTGTACCAATAAAATGTTTCACCCTCCGGTCGCACTACAAAAGTATCCATTTGTCACTGTGCTTCCATACCCTGCATAGTTGGAACCTACTGCTATGCCAAATATCTGCATAAGATCTCTGCCCAAAAGGTTTACTGGGCATTATGCAGAAACAACAATTTTGCTTTTCTGGGTCATCCCTGAAACAGGGTCAGTTATTGCTATGTTATGGGAGAGTGGCTCCCGATACAGCTATCCATTAGCTGCTTTCACTAATATGTAATCAAGTGATTCTGAATTTTCTGGTAGTTTGGAAGGATGTATCAGGGATCGCGATGCCCCTGAGTCACACAGAAATTTAACTTCCCTCCCCTCTACCAAAAGTGTAACTTCTGGTTTCGTGTCTGCTAAATAGAGCTCTAGGCTCAATAATGCTAAGTCTAAAGTTTCACTTTCTTCACTATCTGTGATTTCCTGCACGTCCTCTATTTCTTCTGTCACATCCTCTACTTCCTCTATCACATTTGCATTTATCTTTTCTTGGTTATTCCTTTCTAGTGATTCTTGGCTATCATATAGTCAATCCTCACCCTCCTTATCTTCCGTGGCTACCTTCTTGTTTTGCTTGTAATCCCTTGCCAAATGTCCCTTTTTTCTGCACTTAAAACTTTCACCCCTTTTCTTTCTCTCTTCAAACTCCTCTGATCGCTTATCAGATTGTTTGTTTCCCTGGGCATTTTTCTTGCCCTTTTTCCCTGACTGTACTACAAAAACTTCTGCTCCGTCTTCTACAGCAAATACTTGGGTTTTCTTTTTCTTTTTGTTATTAAAATGCCTTTTGGCATGTCTTGCATATTCAAGTAATGACTGTAATCTACTTGTACGGTGGTCTACCATGTGCTTTGTAATAAAGCTGCTGATGGGTGCAATACTGCCTTTCAAAAATGCATTCTTTAGCTGCTGCTCATATGGGGAATCTTGTGTTTGGTCTTCAGGTACCTGCATTCCACAATGGTTATTAAAACATTCTAATAATCTAGCATAATACCTATCAAAGTTTCACCTTCTTGTTGGATGCATTGATTAATGCAAGTCCAGTCTGCCCTAGGCTTCCATTTCTCAAAGATTCGGTCTGTCAGACCTTTCACTCTGTTATCCAGCTCTGCATTGTTATGTGGGAGTGGCTTGTGCTCTGCGTCATGGGGATTCCAGTTGCCACTGATCATGTGCCAATCTGGACCTACGATTTGTCGACTACTTTTTCTACTTCTTCCCCATTTAAATGATAACTTAACCTCATGTCCTGTAAGTCTTCTAAGAATTTTCTAAAATTAACTTTTGGATGGGGAATTCCCTCTGTGGCTTTCCGGATATCTTCCGGTGTCCACGGTCTATATACCAGGAGAGTTGGGTCCTGCCCTTCCTGTCCTGCCTGAGGATTTGGTACTTCTATGAGCGGACATATCTCTTCTTCACTCATAGCTCATTAATTTTTATTCATTTGATATAACTCAATATCCCTTCTTAAGTTACGTGTTCAACGCCTAGTCTCGACAGGATCTCTGACAAACGGTTTTGGCTTCTCAGGGACAGCCGGGTATAGCGGAGGTGGACCAGCTTGTCCACTCGCTTCATATTCTGGTAAGGGAAGCAGAGGGGGCAGAGGGGCTGATGCTATCACCAAGTTATTATCCTCTTTGTCTAGAAACATTGCTTTTGAATTATTACTCTTTTGTTCCCTACGGTTTGCTTCCTCAATCCACCTGTGTGCCTGAGGAATGCCTAATTGACGTTGCTTTTTTACCTGACCTTTTGCATCGGTTTTAAGCTGTTTGACAAGTTTAATAAGCGAGGATTTTTCTAATTTGCCATCAAATTCATATTTATTAACCCATTTTGTATAGTACCTAACATTGTCGGCACGTTGTAATTGCATATATTTTGCATCTTCAGTTAACAGCGGATCTTGGGATCTTTTTGTGCACTTATTTCCCATATTGTTCTAACTGTTAAAATGTTACGTAACCCTTCTTATTTTTATGTGGTACCATGACTTCTCTTCTTTTCACAGTTTATCTAGAATAACTGCCTACCTATTCTGCTTCCCTGCTCTATGACAAGACAGCAATCTTTTTGTTCCTGATCTGTACAAGACAAACCCCCTGACAAAACAAATACTGTAATCTAGTCCCTGATCTGAAACAGAAAAAAGGTAAATTCCTCCTTACCTGAACCTCCGTGATTGATCGTCTGATTTGCGGATAACCATTAACTCGTCCTCCAGTCGCAGGTCAGAACAGTGGCTGGCCTCTTTTGAACGACAATTCAGTCGGAGGTCTTTCAGCGCAGAAGAACTGATGTGGTTTCTTCCCCGTACAGTTTCATGCCACCTGGCCCATCTGACCTGAGGTGAAGTGAGAGTTTCCGGTCTGAAGGACCAATCTGTCAAAGGAAAAAACAACTTCAAAAAGATCAATACACGGCAGGTTCAGGTTAAGGCACTTTAATCTTGCAGCAAGGAGACAAAAACGTGCTAATACAGAGTTTGTCTAACTAGAATCAGGAAGTGAAGCCATTCTTATACATTTCTTACAAGACATTGCCTACTAAGCTGACGTAACAAATCACAAGTTCTTACAATATTATTTCATAGCAGCTGTTTGTCCATGATTTTCTGCTTGCACTATCAAATTTATGAAAAAACTTCCTAAGAAAAACAACGTGGCCTTGATGACTACCGGTCAGATATACCTTCTCACTATGCAATGTTACCGTTCAAGGTACTATGACTAATTCGAGCACAAAGCAAGTACAGATTATAGTTAATTTCTTCAAGCAGTCTTTGTTCAACTGTATCTATCTTTTTCTGCAGCTGTGCATGTTCTCATAACACGAACAGAGCTGATTGTTCAAGTTCAATAACATTATAGAAAACAGTATTGTTCTATTCATTATTTTCCTGACCTAGCAGATAATCACCTGCTTCTCAGTGAATTTCCAAAAGGCATAAACATGAATTTTGCTGTGCTAGCATATACTATGTCAGAGAGCATCTTGCAGTTTTCAGAAAGTATATTGCAGTTTGAAAAGCATCTAATAAGCACTTAACACATACATTAATACATATTTTTCTGACATTTATCTATTACTTGACAATACTGTGAGCCTTTTACACCTGCATGTGGGACATTTATTCTGTATTTAACAGACTCTGCTGATGTCATCAGCTATATGATAGATTTGGATCTGCAGTAATCCCAACAGGCTATGGTCAGACAATGGGCTGGAGGCCAGGCAGATGTGACATCATCCTATACCACACAGATTACAGTTACATGACTTTTAATCTGTCTACAATTCTGTATTTAACAGACTCCACTGATGTCATCAGCTATATGATAGGTTTGGATCTGCAGTAATCCCAACAAGCTATGGTCAGACAATGGACTGGAGGCCAGGCAGATGTGACCTCATCCTATACCACACAGATTACAGTTACGTGATTTTTAATCTATCTACATACATCATGGCATGGTTCATAGCCTCTGTGTTATGTTGATGAGAAAGGCCTGTGGTCTATCCAGCTAATGCATGCAGCATGTGTCTGGTGAGGATAATGCAAGAGAGATAACTTTACTGTTTTGATCAGGTCTCACTACAGTGCTGTCATACAATCCTAATATCTGAATATGATGGCATGACTCATAATGTGCACCATATATTTGCACTGGGAAATCCTTAAAGAGAGAAGTTAGAAATTGATACACATTGCAGTTTCTTACTTCACAACCTTCGCAGGTGAAATCAGTATAAGGCTGTGACATTTTGATGTTATAAGCTGTTGAACTTTTCAAGGAGAATATGCGTTCAAGGTACAATGACCACTTAACACAAACACAGATATACTAAGCAATACATTACCTATGCACTGAGAGCATCAGACAGAAAGTGTTTGTATCCTTGAATCCAAAAGATAGAAAACAGGAGTATGACACAGTTATCACTTGCAGACAATGTTGTTGGTAGGGGTAGGGGTAGGGGAAAGGAAGCCTAGGCTAACACACAAGGTCAGTGAGCATGCATGAATAAGAAAGAGAAGAAGACAGACATATGTATAAAACAGCAAATAGGCAGTGAGACTAAATGAGTAACTGTGGTGTGTGTATCTGTAGGGGCTCTTCAGGTGAAACAGTTGTGTGAGTGTGTGCATAGGTTCATAGGTAGTTACTAGGCTATCAGCCCTGAGACCTATTTAAGCCTAGCCAGAAAGGTTCCCTGGCTTTTGCCACCCAAGAAAATTATTTTCCTGTGCCCCTGTCAAGCAGTGCCACAGAAGTAATCCCCAGGGTGAATTTTCTATTTCCCATCCAGTCGTCAAGATTTTTCTTAAAGAGGGCCATGAGGAACTTTGCTTGACATGAATGGATAGTTTGTTCCAGAGTATGGAAGTCTCTGGGACAGGAGTCTATCCCTCCAGCATGTTTTGATTATTGTGGTCACAAGGTTTAGGTCCCTGGAGCATGTGATTCGGAGAGATTGGGATTTCTTTAAGTGTAGCATGTCCAGCAGCTCTGGGTTTGACATAGCTTTGTATGTTAGGCAGAGATGGCCTCTGAGTAGGTGATATGCGATATAGTAGAGCTGGAGTTTTTTGAGACGGTCTGCATATGGCATCTGTTTGAGGCTGGTAATCCTCTTAGTGAGGTATTTCTGTGGCCTTTCCAATTGTTGTAGGTGTCTTGTGAGATACATGCCAAATGGGGCATTGTACTCTATAATGGGTCTGATGAGGGATGAGTAGAGAGGAACAATGACCTCCTTTATTCTAGAGGATAACCCTTTTTTGATGAGGTGTGCCATGATTTCCTGACTACGGTGGTGATGTGGTTATCAAAGGAGAGATTACTGTTCACCTGTGTCCCGAGGTTTCTTATCACATTTTCAGTGTTTAGTGAGCTACCGCCTATGTGGTAGTTCATGGGTACCAAGATTTTCCCAAAGGGGATGACAATGCACTTCTTGGCATTGAGCTTGAGGCCATGACTTTGACACCAAGCATCTGTCTCTGTGAGGCCCTTTTGTAGAATGTCTACATCATTAGGTGATTCTATTATGGCTCCCAGTTTGCAGCCATCTATGAACTTTGTTAGCCAAAGACCTTCTGTGTTAGCCTGCACTTCAGAGAAGTAGATGCCGAACAGGAGAGGACCCAGGACCAAACTTTGTGGTACTCCACTTGTCACTGGTCTGAAGTCAGACTTGGAGTCAGCTACTTTTACTACTGTATGGGTTCTGTCAGTGAGCCAGTTGGCCACCCATCTTGTGACATAGGGATTTATGCCCAGTTTAGTGAGTTTATCTATAATTCCAGAGTGGGGGATGGTATCGAAAGCCTTAGCGAGGTCAAGATGGGCTGTATGCACTACCGTGCTCTTGTCAATGGCCCTAGCGACTGTTTTTAAGAAGTCAATCAGGTTTAGTAGGCATGACCTACCTTTTACAAACCCAAACTGAGTGCGGTCCAGGTTTTGGAGGTTATCTATGTCTTTGTTTATAAGCTCCAAGATGATATGGTCCATGGCCGTGCAGACCAGGCTTGTCAGGCTAATGGAGTGGTAGTCTACAGGGTCCGTGGTGGCACCCATTTTGTGGAGTGAGATAACCATCTCTGTGCACCATTCAGTAGGCACATAGTCTGAGGTGAGGCTATGATTGAACATGGTACTTAAGTGGGGTGCCAGTTCATTCTGTAGTTCATGCAGTATGCAGCTTGGGATGTTGTCTGATCCCATGCATGCTGTGTACTTGGCTTTGGAGAGTGCAGTCTTTACTTGTTCATCTGTGATTACAGGGGCTTTGCATTTTTCTGGTATTAAGATGGGCCCTTTGGAGGGTGAGAGGGGGGTAAAGTTAGCACTGAACTTATCTGCCAGGATGTTGGCAATATCGGTTGGTTCTGTATATTTAGTGCCATTGTGCTGTAGCTCAGAGCAGATCTGAGTGTTGCCATTGAGATTCTTGACATAGCTGTAGAATGCTCTGTGGTTGTCTTTGGAATAAGTGGAAATTTTATTTTCATAACTGGCTTTGGAGTATTTTATGAGGGATCTCAGTTTCTTGCTGAGGCTGACCAGGGAGTTCCTCCATTCTTGGCATTTTATTTTTTGCAACAACTTCTTCCTTCTGTTGTAGAGTTTGTTTATGGCAGGAGACCACCAGATTGGCTTCCTTTTTTGGAGGATAGCGTCTTGGTTCTGTTGGGGATGGCACAATCCATGCAGTCATGTATGTGCTTATACAGTGCATTTATATAGGATTCAGCAGTCGTACCTCTATTTTCCATCTGCATGTCTGTTGTGAAGTTTGCCACTTCTGTCTTAAGAAGCATGAAGTTGGCTTTGGAGTAGTTTTTGATGGTGGTTTCCTTAATGGGGGGTGGGGTGGGATATGGATGTCTAGGGTGATTAGCTTGTGGTTGGATCTGACCAGCGAGGAGTTAACCTCTGGCATGAAACACCGGTTACCCATATTGGTAATGACCAGGTCCAGTATTTTGCTGCCCTTGGTGGGGGTGTGGACAAGCTGATCCAAGGTGTTGGAATTTATGAATTCCAGAAAATGTTGAGCGAATGAGGTGGTACATGAAAAGTTTTCCCAGTTGATGGTGGGGTAGTTGAAATCACCCATAATTAGGGTATTGGGTTTTACCTTAATATTTTCCCGTATCTTAAGAAATGAAGAGTGGGAATCCTGGGGCATGGTGGGGGATCTGTAACAAACTACAACCTAGATTGCAGTCTTGCCCAGTGTTAGTTGCACTTGGATAATTTTGGATGCATTATGTTGAGCAACTAGCCTGGAGGTGTAGATATCCTTAATGAATACAGACACGCTTCCACCTTTAGTGTTTCAGTTCAGGTTAGGTGGCCGAAAGGTGTGGTATGAATTATAGCCTGGTAATGCAGTGGTGCTCCCTGGAGCCTTGAACCAGGCCTCTGCCACTGCACAGATGTCGATGTTCTCCATTTTAAGGAGTGCCTCGAGTGAATGCATTTTGAGGTTTAGACTTCTTGCATTGAGTAGCATTACCCTCAGAGTTTGCTTGCTTGCACTTGTTATGGTGGTGAATTTAGCATTTGAACCTTGCCTAAAAAAGCACTATATGGGGTGGCAAGAGCCTTAGCCAGTATCTGGAATCCCAATGGCGACCGATGCAAGCCATCTCTGGCAAAGCATCGTGGTTTGTCAACCATGTCATCCCAGGCAGACAGATACTGGATCCCCTTAGAATGACATCAGAAACTTAGCCAATTGTTGAAGTCAATAATTTTGTCCTTGTACTGTGGTATCATTCTGGGCAATGGCAGGATGCTACTCAGGGCTAGGCATACCTGCCTGGGCTACAAGATCCGAGAGCTCCTCCATGTCTCTATTCATGTAGTCCAGGGAGGTACATCTCAGGTCATTCACACCAACATGGACAATGACAGAGTCATATTTATTTGTAATGTGCTGTGTTGACCTGATATGTGGCATTATGCATGTCCTGAATCCACCTGTGAGGCAGGCAGATGTAACTTTTCCTTGTTTAGCTCTGGTGAGGTGAGTGGGTGCCTGAATATAAAGTCATCTATGCTTCCCAGCTCACTCTCTACTCTACTGGTTGTCAGGTCAGTCATCCACGTATGGTATAAGGTGTGGTAGTATCATGCCATCCCTTGGGAGAATTGACTCTGACAGGAGTTGCATTGGCAAGTTGATGTCCAGGACCACAGTCAGATGCAGTCCTGCTATCTGAACATGACTGATGTCTGCTGGACCAGCTCCCTTCATGGGAGCACCCATGACCATGGGGGTCATGGCCTAACACATCTGTGGGTGGACAGCACACTCACTGATGGAGCACTGGAAGTACTGGTATTATGTGACAGTGATCGGACATGGCCACTTTGGGTGACAGCAGATGAAGTGGCTGACCTACAGCCATGAGGATGCAGTTCCCCTCCCACCGGACATTCCTTCACAGATGCTACCCGTTCTATAACAGACATGCCTCTGTCCATCACAGACACCCCTTGCTTCCAAGTCTCATTCATCTGATGCTGTGAATGAGCAACATGGTGGAGCTAATCACACATGGAAAACAATTAATTGTGCAACCCATTCTAGATCATTGTCCTTAAAATATTTGAGGATATGAATTAAAAAATGTGATCAAAAATATTTGAGGATATGAATTAAAAATCGTATCATATGCAGCTGTCAAGAAATGAAGGCCAGCTTGGATGTTAACAGGCATAACCTGTGAACTGTGTGCTGCTTACTCAAATTTTCAACCTTACATGCAACACTTTTGAGATCTAAGCTAACACACCTAGTGGTAGTAAGGCAGCCTGCAGTGCTGTTGTGATTTCCCCCTCCCATGCATTAATCACTCACAGCTGCAATCCATTAATAATGTATACCATATAAAAAGGCAACCCTCTAGCTAGATAAGCTGATGTTAGTTCTATATTGGAGTACCACAGGGTTCAGTCCTGGGTCCTCTTCTGTTTGGTATCTACTTCTCTGAAGTGCAGGCTAACACAGAAGGTCTTTGGCTAACAAAGTATGCAGATGACTGCAAACTAGGAGCCATAATCGAAACTCCTAATGATGTGGACAAACTACAAAAGGGCCTCACTGAAACAGATACCTGGTGTCAAAGCCATGGCCTGAAGCTCAATGCCCAAAAATTTTGTCATATCTTTGGTAAAAACTCTGTACCCATGAACTAAAACATAGCTGGTAGTCTACTTAATGCCAAAAACATGATAAGAGACCTTGGGACACAGGTGGACAGTAGTCTCTCCTTTGATAATCACATTGCCACCACAGTCAGGTGGATCTTTCCGTGGCTCATCTCTCACTCACTCAAAATGATTCTCAAAAAAAAAAAAAGCAGAATTTCCTACTCACTCATCTCATTAGACCCATTATAGAGAACAATGCCTTTTTTGGTATGTACCTCACAAGACATCTACAACAACTGGAAAGACCACAGAAATACCTCACAAAGAGGATTACTGGCCTCAAACAGATGCCCCATGCAGACCATCTCAAATAACTACAGCTTTATTCCGCATATATCCCACCAATTAGCTTATCGCCTCGCCCTAACAGCAAAGCTATGTCAAACCCAGAGCTGTTGGACATGCTCCACTTTAAGAATCCCTCCTCGAGAAAGCCAATACACTAGGGACCTAAACCTTGTCACCACAATAAACAGAACATGCTGGAGGGATAGATTCCTGTCCCCGAGACTCCCATACCTGAACAGACTACTCCTCTATGTCTCAAACAGCTTCTCCTCTAGCACTCTTCATCAAAATCTTGAATGGAAATGGGAAATTTTGGGAGGATCACAGGGATCATGATCTGCTCTGCTCAACAGGGCACAGGAAATTCTTCGGGAGGCTTAGGCTAAAGCCAGGGCATTTTTTTTTGGGCTAGTTTTTTTTAGGCCTAAATAGCTAGTAGCCTAGTACCTACCTATGAACCTATATGTTTTGAACATTGCGATCAAGCATTTTCCTCATTTTCACAAGGTATGGTTCCATTTTGTGTCCTCTACATACCATATGACATATGCTGGATTAAATATAATGTGAAGCTCAGGCCTTACCTATTTATAATATATTATTACTTAGAAGTGTACTGATATCATGGGCATGTTTGACCAGCCATTTCAGAGGTAGACATGACTGGCAAGGTATTAAAATAAATGGAAATGACTGCTGTTTGAGAAATATGTAGAAATGTTTCAGGGACAGGTCCTTTCATAGCATTTTTAGCATTTCAAAGCTATTTTGTTAGCCAAGAGGGTCATTTGCCTGTTCTTTTGTGGGGGTGGGGACTAAGGTGAGTTACTGTTATAGCACTAACAAGGATATCATGCTCTTGTTACTCTCCTTGTTTTGTATTCTGCCTGTTGTTAGTATTTCACATCTCTAGACTATATTATGCTTATGCTTTGGTAATACTGTAATACTTTTACTTTTCTGTTGTATATGTAAACAATATTATATTGTGACTGTGTTGTACCTATGTATATTATAATCTTTTAATGGCCATCTACAATAATGGCATTAAGACTTGTGAATCTGTGTCTAAGACCCTTCATAAATGATTAAAACAATAATAGTAGTTGATGGTTTGGTTATGTATGCCTTCCTCCCCCAAAGAAAAATAGGCAAGATATCAGAAGTTTGTTGTTAATTGTTAAAATTGTTGTCTTGAATGGCCATATGGCATGAATGGCATGAATAGAGGTGTCAGAGGTGTCACAGGGCCACTGATACGATCACCACTGCAAGAAGGAGAGCAACTGCAGTAGGCCACACACTCTTGGTTACAGGTGGAAGCCCTGCTATTGAACCACCACTCACCCCCAATAAGAAGTTGCTAGCTTACTTAAGGATCACACAAAGCTCAAAGGAAACTGAAGTCCACCATGTGCTGGATGTGGGGGCCAGTGTGTGTCACCACAGACCACACCCCATCACATCCTTCAAGTTAGGTTAGTTTAGGCCTGAACTGTTGAATACAGTTGTATATTTAGTGAATTTAAATGACTGAGTTAATTCTGTGTCACATGTATTTATTTGATTGGGGGATTGATTGAAGCTACTGCTATTAGCTTGCTTTTTTTGGTGTCCACACATTTTTGTTTAAATGCTAGTTTACTGCAGCTATAAAGGGGCAAATGTATTACCCCCTGTGTTACAGATAATTGTGATGTTGTTGCCCTTACCTTTTGCTTACCTTCTTTCAGGACCATCAGGCATCCAGGAAAACTTCACAGTTAGTAATAAGCCAAATTTATGGGGTACTGATACGATCAATTTAAACAACATTAACTGTGTGAGTTTGATCTCAACTGCATTGTGTGTATTTGGACTGTGTCTGTAATAGTGGCAGCATTGTTACTTTGTTTTGCATATACACTATAGTAGTAGTGCTGGTATTAATGCATTCTGTACGCCTGTTTTTTATCATAGGTAATTCTCACAGTGGAATTGTGGGCCTTGTGCCAGTCCACTGAGCCCACAGATCTTGGACAGGTGGAGGGCGAGGGCATTGATCAGGGAAGTGTGGCAACTGCAGCTTCAGTGCCTGTTGAGTCTGGCCATAGCGAACGTCTGGGTGAAGTGCCAAGCAGGAGGATTTATAGTGGTGCTCGGAGGGGGGGGGCTTCTGTCCTTCCTCCACCTGGTGCAGGATATGTTTAGGGCAATCATGGAGGCATAGGCATGTTACCATAGATGCTCCAGACAAATGTTCAAGATTGTGGATGTGGTGTAGTCTGACATGAGTGACTGCCACCACTGTGTTGCTGATTCACTGGATTGGATGAATGACATGTTGGAACGAGGGATGTCTAAGGGATGACTGAGGCCTGTCAGAATGAGTGTGAGTCCTGTGTTGTAATATATATATGCTGGGAGGGGAACAGCATCCTCATGGGTGTAGGTCAGTCACATCATCTACTGTCAGCCAACATGGCGTACCTGATAACGCCTCATAGTAGTAGTAGTACTTCCACTGCTACATCAGTGACTGTGTTGTCCACACACAGACATGGCAGGCCAGACATGGCAGGCCATGGGGCATTCCTGTGAAGGTACCTCCCCATCCATAGACAGCAGCTTTACACAGGTAGTAGCATTGCATGAGCATGGCATGTCATGGTCATGGTCCCGTAGTGCAACTGGCAGCAAGCTTGGGGTTCTCATGGGCCAGGACAATGATAATGAACTGCAGCCTCTACCATGCATGGCTCATACCTGTCCAACACAAGACAAGAAGACAGAAGACAGAACTCAGCCTGGCACACATACCACACACCACCTCCACTTGGAGGACCCTACAGACACACACACAACAGTTATTCATTTTCATCTGCTTTCTATCTGTTTTTTTGTTTTGTCTGCTCTTTCTGCCACACACAGATTCACTGACATTTTGTGTCAGTGTAGGCTTCCTGCCCCACCCCCCACCCACACACAAAACACCCTGTGCAAGTGATAGTAACTGTGCCATATTCCTGTTTTCATGTTTTCTATGTTTTGGATTCAGAGAGACAAAAGTTTATGCCTGATGCCAGGGGGTACATAGTTAACTTACTGCTGTATAATCTGCATTTGTGGTGTTTAACTGCTTATTGTACCTTTAACTTGCCTTGGAAAGTATGACAGCTGATAGCATCAATATCAATGAAATGTATCTCTCTTGTCTGGGTTGTGAAGTAAGAAACTGAATATGTATTATTACTTCTAACGATTCGATTTATATTGTCCATTCCAAACGTATAGTGTACATCACAAGTCATGCCACAGATATTCAGGAGTTTAGAATTGTATGACAGCACAGCATTTTTTCTCTTTCTCTTTTAGTTTTCTTTCATTTATTTCTTTTGGCCACTGTTTGCATGATGCACCACTACAACACAGCACAAACACTGGAAGCAGCAGACCTGACCAAAAAAAATAGTAGAATAGGGTGGTACATGTAATCCGTCTGTTGGCAGTGTATTGCTGCTATGTGGACTGGGATGGCCTTCACTTTTGCCTGCAATACATACACAAAGACCTGTACATCCAATTAACCTGAAATTGCATTGCTAGCCATGTTGGCAATATGTGTCAGAAACAGTTCTCTTGTGAGGGTTGTGAAGTAAGAAACTGGAATATGTATTATTACTTTCTAACGTATCTCTCACAGGATTGTCCATTCCAAACGTATAGTGCACATCACAAGTCATGCCATGATATTCAGAGTTTAGAATTGTATGACAGCACAGCATTTGCTTTTCTCTTTCTTTAGTTTTCTTCATTTAAAATTTCTTTGGCCACTGTTTGCATGATGCACCACATAGCGACAGCACAAACACTGGAAGCAGAGAACCTGGACCAAAAAAATAGTAGAATAGGTGGTGTCATGTAACTAGTCTGTTGGCAGTGTATTGCTGCTATGTGGACTGGGATGGCCTTCACTTTTGCCTGCAATACATACACAAAGACCTGTACATCCAATTAACCTGAAATTGCATTGCTAGCCATGTTGGTCACCATTGCACACTCCCGTGCACTGTGTTTGCATGATGGTAATCATCACGCAACATTTTTAAACACTGTGCGCACCCAGTAAGCTGCGATAGTAACGCGCAATAAGCCAAAACATCAAGATACAAAATGCAGTGCAGGAGAACTACTCGACCTATATTGGGCTTAATCTCTGCTAGTCATGGCAGGTGTTTGTGGGGAGGCAGTGTGCTTCTGAGTTCAGAGACTGGGTGTCCAGGAGTCTGAGTTCAGAACTGGGACTCCTAGTTAAGCATCATGGGTCCCGGTTACTGCAAAGGGACTATTCAGGCTCAGACTACAAAATCTGAAACATGGGATAGTGTTGTCAGGGCTTTGACCAGTGTTACAGGTATCCCCACACTGGTAATCAATGCCGACACAATTTTGACTACCTCAGGAGGACGAAGAGGGATACCCTCGACTGCTGGATCAGGGAATTTAGGACTGGGAACATCCCACAGATGTGTAAGTATCAATTACAGTGACTACTTGTAAGAGTTAAAAACTGAACATAGTCAAGACTGGTATTCATAATGGTATTCTGTTCTATTTTTTCCACAGCTGCCTGAGAGAGAGCTTTGAATATGAGGATCCATGCCACAAGATTGGCAAGGATGAGAGAAGCATGTGATATGTATGCATCAGAACAGTACTGTTATTGTAGCATTAAAAGTTAGACAGCTTTTTTTGTATTTAATACAGTTGTATCCAATTGTGCATGCATATCTCACCATTGCACACTCTCAAGTAATTGTGTTTGCATGATGGTAATCATCACGCTAACACCCAGTGTTTTAAAAAGCACTCCAGTAAGCACGATAACTGGAATTGGCAGCAAAACACAAAGATACAATACAAAATTACCGGGAGAACTTATCTCTATATTGGCTTATAGTCTGCTGGTCATAGCAGGTGTTTGTGGGGAGGCAGTGCTTCTGAGTTCAGAGACTGCGTCCAGAGTCCAACTGCTGGAAGTACTCCTAGTTAAGCATCATCCTGGCATGGGTCCCGGGTTACTTCAAAGGCTCAGACTACAAAATCTGAAACATGGGATAGTGTTGTCAGGGCTTTGACCAGTGTTACAGGTATCCCCACACTGGTAATCAATGCCGCATTAATAATTTTGACTACCAGATACCTCAGAAGAGGGATACCCTCGACTGCTGGATCAGGGAATTTAGGACTGGGAACAATGTCCAGATGTAAGTATCACCACAGTGACTACTTGTAAGAGTTAAAAACTGAACATAGTCAAGACTGGTATTCATAATGGTATTCTGTTCTATTTTTTCCACAGCTGCCTGAGAGAGAGCTTTGAATATGGATGAGGATGCCACAAGATTGATTGGGATGAGAAGATGTGATATGTATGCATCAGAACAGTACTGTTATTGTAGCATTAAAAGTTAGACAGCTTTTTTTGTATTTAATACAGTTGTATCCAATTGTGCATGCATATCTCAACTGTAAAAGGAAACTATGCATGCATTAGTCTGTAGGCCAAAGCAACAGTACAGTATTAGAGAGTAGTCAGAGGTTGTGGGTTCAAAAACTACACTTCCAAACTATACAATACTGTTACATTTTCATCAGTATAGTAGTGTAACTTCAGACCTCTATACCAGTGGCCCAAATGGACTGCTGTAAACTGATCTGTATAATGTGGACATGCATATGTGCAATATATGCACACACCAAGGATTGCTTGCTGCACACTGTAGTACAGTGTGCAACTTTTATGAGGTGGGTAGTCTTAAAAGTAAAAAAAGGTATTTTTTAGGAGTTGGTAGTCTTGAAAGTAAAGTTAAAAGAATAGAGCCAATAATTGTATCAATGCTTTGTATGTCAAATATGAAGTTACTGAATGCTAATATATTTTTCCTTTCCTCCCCTCCCCCCCAACTTCTCTTCTTTTTAAAATGTTTTTCTTGCTTTTTTCCCCACAGCCAGCAAGGTAGGCCTGTCCCATTGTCCCCCTCCCCTCCCTCACTCCACACTACCAGACACACTTAGAGCACGCGGGCAGCAACCTCTCTGCTGCCCCTGCACTACATGGGCCCTCGGGTAGTTCTGCCCCACAGGACAGGCCATTGTTTCCTTCCAGGAGCAGTGGTGGAAGTGTTGATTTTATCACCCATGATGGACTGCCAGGGTTGGTGCGTAGGATTGTGACATTCACTGCTAACTTGTTTTCTTCTTGTGCTTGCTTAAGACATCACAGAAATGGACAGATTATAGGAAACTGGATGTTACCTCTCTATAAAGCCCACCTTAGTGCTTCTCTTCAAAGTCCACCTTAGCACTCTGTGCACTGGTACGTCTTCCCTTGAAGAGTACCATAGTGTTAACTGGCTTATACATGAGCTCACCAAGCAGCAGTTCTAGCAAAATTGTTAGCTGCAGTTTATTCTCTCTTCCCTCCTTTGTCCATGCCACTGTTTCACCAACTTGTTTGATCATAATGTACACGTGTATGTCTGGATATTTTGATAATTAGAATATGGAACTGGGTTATGTCACATTTTCACTGATGGCCCAAGGTAAAATGCTTTGGTATATACAAATGGTAAAAATTTGGGAACAATATATTATGCCATTATAGCAGGTTTTATATACACTTATACAATGAGGAAGAATACAGCAGTATGTTAAATACCTTAACATCAGTAAGATGTAAATGAAGTGGAAAACAAGGTATAGAATGTGCTGAATCAAGCATTACAATACTAGTATGTTGGAGATAAATGTGGGCGAAAAAAATATCTTTGACTGTTAACATTGCTATCTGTGTCTTGGGTTAGCATTTAGACATATAAATACATACAGTATATTAACAACTTCTGCATGAATATACTCAATTACATGTATTAAAGAGGTCTGTAATAAAGGAGATGTCTGTAGCAGTACTGTACTTTTGTATATGGCAAGAGCAACAACCATAGGCATAGATACTATGGAGTGAAGGGGCAGCCACCATAGTTTCAAGGTGTCAGGGGGGCACAATCAGGTGGTATTGATCTATTGGTAGTACATTTTTGGTATTCATTTTTATATGTCTAAATGCCAATATAGAAATGAATGCTGCATTTGTGGTCAGGACTGCAGATAAATGATATCAAGCTGTTTGCTATAAATATAACAAATTGTTTTAGTTATAAAAGTAGAATGATCAAGATTTTATTTATTTTTCTTTCTTTTTTTCAACTTGGAGTTGAGGGGTGCACAAACAGGGTTTGGTCTGCTACTTAGGTTAGAACCAGATCAGGAAAGGTATAGAAGTTGGATTTGGTGTGTTCCTTACATTAGGAGTGCCAGCAATATCTGGAACGGAGCTTTTTAATTTTTTTTTTTTTTTGCTTCTCAACTTGAATGTTTTGGGGAATAGAAACAGGATATGGTTTGCTCTTGTTTATGCTTTGTTGACCAGGTTAGCTCTGCTAAGCCAGTGACTGTTTTCAGGGTGTTTGTATAGACTAGGGAAAATCTGACCACTTTTTTTTCAGTAAGTGCTCTGGAATCATTTACATTCACCTGAACTAACACCTATTGATGTAGATGGGATATTGGTTTAACATCTTATGCAAAATAGGGCACACTCAGGTGTGTAGCATCCACTTATGCTGTACTTGGCTGTCAAAAATGGAAATAAATCCAAACAATTAGTAATGCAATTGAACACACACAGTCTGCTGATCATCCAGCATCCATGGTGAGTGTGCTACTTGCAGATCCATTGACAATAATATGCTGCATCTCTGGATGCTGTACTACAAAAAGAGAAGGATGAGAGAATGTGGAATTTCTAATTCTGTCGTTTCACTAAGTGCTGCTTGATTAGCCAGCATCTAACATAACTTCAGAGTATCACTCTAAATACTTCATCTATAAATCTTCAGGGTCCTCTATAGCAGTCTCTTTTGAACTCTTGAGTAGTACGACCAGTCCTAGTCTTTAATTCTTTGTCAACATGGCTCAAGAAACAGGTCTCACTCCACCAATGGCCACTTTGTTTAAGGTGTCATAAAGTTCTGCAGTAACTGCCTTATACTTACTGACTGTTCACTACTTCTATCGATTGGTAGTACAATGTGTTAGAGATGCAGATACTTAAGAAACACTGAAGCAAACCTCTCGCATCAGCCCACTGTCTATAAGCATCATGTGTCCACAGCCTTACTATGTATGTGTCAGAGGCAGGAAAAACAGTAGCTTTGAGTAATACATTGTCTGCACTAAGAATGGTGCATAAATACTGAGACAACATAATTAGCATTAACAACTGGTTAAGTAGTTGGTGTCATACTATGGGATTCAGTATGTGCTACTCTGGGATGAAATGGTAGAGAAGAATTCTTGTACTGCCAGAGATGACTTACACCTCTCAAACCAAGGCTTTCATATTCCAACTGAAGCCTTTTCTGCCACCATAGCACCTTTTTAGTCAGAGTCCTTCTACTGGACATTCCTACATGACAAACTGAAACTTAAATTTGGACAACATCATGGTGAAGATATTAGATGCTAAGAATATTAACAGAAATATGCCCGAACTTGAGGGCCTCCAGCAACTTGAACACATTCATATCCATGTAGTTTCTGAGAAATGGTTTGAATGCAATGACAACAATCCTTCTCTATGAGGTTATAGTGTCTATCATGCTTTCAGATCCCAGGGTAACTGTGGGTCAGTATCTATATCTGTCAAACATCATTACGTCATGTCAGATTACCCACAACCCTGAATAAGAGCTCCTGGAGATCCATATCAACCTTATCAAATCCAACTATTGGATCTCTAGCTAAAGATCCCCATCTATTCCCTTTTGAAGACCCTGTAAATTACCTTAATACCATTGGAGGGGTTAAATATAAAACCAAACACCTTCTTGCTAGGAGACATCACATCTCCACAAACATTGATTGGCACATACGCCTCTAAAAATGTATATTCTCATCATTTTGTAGACTGTGTACCAATGCTCTGGAGCAAATCGCAAAACAATTTACATGAGCTTCTACTATCCTGTACCTCCCCCACATCAAGTAATCCATGGTTAAATCGGACCATGAATCAGTTATCTTCTCTATCAGGCCTAGTGGTATCACCCCACCACTAAACGAGACTTGTAGAATACTTATGCAAAACTCCCAACAATCTCCCACAAATGAACTCAGCAGAAAGAGCTGCTGCAGCAACCTCCAGTTATTACCCACACCAAAATGACTGTGTCGAAAACTATGTATCCAGTTGCACTAAACATAATAAATTCTTGAATAAACCTCTCTAGTGGAACGTCCATATTACCAAACGATATAATAGAAGGAAAACAATGAAAAGGTGTGAGAAGTCTCAGTCACTTTACTTCAAGATTACACCGAAAGATGCAGTCAAGGAACGTGAGCATTATCATAAAATATAAAGCAGAGTACAAACTTAAGATTGCTATGTATACCAAAGGAAACTACAAATTTGTATTCATGTTAGGAAATTAAGGAATAATTGCCAACAATGCACTGAACTTATCCATAATAATATCACAGGTCTACTTTAAAATACTGAAAAACCAAAAGACTGAAACGTCAAAACACTGAATGTTGGAATTTGCCCCTTCTCCACTGTTTTGCAATCTTGGAGTTGGTATATATAGTTAGCAGGGGGTGTGTGGGGTGCAGCCCCTAATATGAGGGAGGCAGAGGGGCTTACCCCTGCATTAAAAATGTGTTCAGTAGTTTGAATTTTCAGTCTTTTGGGATTCAGTCTTTTGGTTTGTCAGTCTTCTGAAGTAGACACAGTATCACATATAATGCTAGCTTTACCTCACCTACCTGCATTGTTGTCCCCACTATCTCTGAAAATGTTCTTCCCCTGAAATCACCTTGGAAAATGTCTTGTAATCCCCATCAAAGTCTAAAAATTATACTTCTGTGGGACCAGATAGCATACCAGGCAGCATTCCCATTAGTGCAGTGCCACATATGCACTATCTGAGCCTCTGTTTAAACTGTTCAACCTCAGCTTATCCACACAGTTTATGCCTGATGCCTGGAGAATAGAGAATAGCCACTATGATTCCACTACACAAGAATGGCCTCTATACTGACTCAGGTATTTATAGACCCATCACCCTCGCTGTTCTTATATGCAAAGCTATGGAACATGTAGCAGAACTCATTTATGCAGGTACAGGCAACTTAACTGATCTAGAACCTAAGGAGTTTGATTTTGTAAAGGGCAAGTACAGTCTTCTGGATGTAGTAAGTGTCTTTGAAAAGGTTACAGTGGAATGTAAACAGTGGTCACTCAGTACAATCTGCTTCTCTTGACCTGGCCAAGGGTTTTGACACTATCTCACATGCTGATATAATTGAAAAATTAGACAAGCATAATGTAAACTTCTATGCTATCTGCTGGATTGCAAATTGGCTATCTTACAAATCCTAAGTTGTGAATCTTTCTGGTACATAAGATTTTGACTAGTGAGGTACCATAGAGATTAGAGTTGGGGCCTCTCCTGTCTAAACCAATGTCCCAAAAGTATGGTGGACCAAGTTTGCTGATGACTGCAAGCTGGGCACTGCTATCCACTCATCCACTGATACTGAACTACTGCATGAAGGAGTGGACTATGCACATTCATTTTGTACTGAAAATGATCTCAGGCCAAATGTGAAAAAGTGCAATTTCATAGGATTTTATAAAAAAGCCACTCCCACCTCATATCTTATAAGTGGTACTCCTTTCCAGAGACAGATGCAATCATAAAACGCCTGGGTACTTATGTGTACAACTCCCTGTCATTTGATCATCATGTTGCCATCATACACAGGACATTCTTCTATCTAGTGCAGTTAATTTCCAAGGGAATAGCTTTAAGATCTAAAGAAGTAATCTCTGTACTCTCCTGTTATCAGACTCATCATCATGTACTATGTCCCCTTTGGTATGTATAAATCCAAGCATATTGCTCAAGTAGAAAAACCTCAGCAATTTTTACAAAGAACACTAAAGGCCTTAAGTATTTTACCTAGCCTGACAGATTCGCACAACTCTCCTTATACAAAGTGCCCCATTAGCTGCTCTGAGGTTACCTGTGTTTTGATTGATCCATGAAAGACCCTGTCCTTTTTGACTTCTTATTCCTACACAAAACCAGTGGTTCTAGGAATACCTATATTATGGAACTAAATCTGCAGTAACAAATAAATCAGACTCATTAGAGGGATAGGTTCCTAACTCAATGTATTCTCAGCCTAGAGAATAAGTTACCACAACAGACCAAGCAAAGAGCTACTTTTTTTTACCTTTAAGACTAATCTAAAGGATTGGATGGGTAGACACAAATTTATACAAGGATTATCATGCACAGCCTTACTCAAATTGAGAAGTGAATACTATTAAGTGCTTGTACAGGCTGGCAAGAACTTTTAGTTGAGTTTATTTAAAGGTATGTATGGCTAGGTGCCTTATGATTCCTGCTATTACTTGCCTCCTATTGCTGCTATGTTCCTATATTTCTAATCCTAATCAGCTATCTGAAAACTTAAAAAAATCAGTTTGTTTACATTCTATTTGCACATTTGACAATTTATATTTCCTTTCTAGTGACAAAGGACTTCCTTAATCCTTTATTTCTCTGCTTCCACTTTAAGAAGCATTATCTAACTTTATTGTTAAAATGAGTAGAAGTTCTTCCTAACACTGAATGCCTTATTACTTATGAACTCCTTTCTTGGTTCCTTGAGGTAAGTAGTTGCTGCACATATCTACAAACCTCTAGGTTAATCATATCATTTTCCATAACATAATACTGCATAATATAAAGATAGCATTTGGCTTCATTTGTATCAGTTTACAAAGGTAATCCTCCCACTTATTTATGACTCCAGACTTATCTCCCTCCTTCCACAATTAAGAAAATTACTTGAGAAATGAACTTTCTAACAAGCACTGGAGTACCTAAGTAATGTGGTCTCTTTGTCTGTGTGTAGTATGGGTTTATTCATAGCAAAGACACTATGACTGATATCTGGATGCTGACACTGAGTACTACGAATCATGAACATGGGGATGGTGAATAGAACTTTATCAGCTGGATCTTGTGGACCACAAATTATATCCCAACCTGTAAAAGATTTGTGAGTTGTAAAAGACCCATTGACTTGATTCAGATGATACTTTCTTTTCATTTAAATGTAGACTTTATTATATTGTCTCACCTTATTTCATTCACTCATATATTCCACAAGACTCATTGTTAGGTCTCCTCCTGCTTATCTGTTTGTCAACTTTCTAACTTACTGATTTGCATGAATGACCTGGTAGTTACAAATGCCGCTGTCTTATATCAGATCATAAGAAAAGAGCTTCAGATTGACCTGATAGCATTGACAAACTTAATTATTTTTTGATGTTTTCATTTCTATCCAAAACAATCTAGTCAACATTATTTGGCAGAGCAGCATAACTCAGCCAAGTTCCTATTCTCTGACTAGTATGATTCCTCAGATATTACACTTCAAAACACCAGACAATTCAGGTTTATAAATATGACTGGATCTACCCTTGAGTATAGATGAACATGTTAATTGTGTTAAGGCCAAAATCAATAAACAACAGTGTTGCTGCTGGAAATTCTCTAAATACCTTAGCCAAGACAAAATACATTTTGCCAGAAAAGGGGTTCTGATGCCTTACTTTAACTGTGATTTACCTTCAAAGTGGTTTATTTGTTCATAAATAATTTCTTACCTTTGCACTACATCAGGTAGTGCACTACTTTGCTTCTTCTGATTTATTATTTAATGTATAATGATTTATTGGGGTTGTATGCTGATGTATTTGATATATGATGACGTATTATACTTGCATATTGTTAGCATATGCTGTTAGTCTTGGGATTGCTGGAAGATTGGAAGGTTGAAAACAAAGCATTTGGACTACATTTTACATCCATGGAAGTGCATTTAAGTTACAGTTAAAATATTGCAATTTTCTTACCTTTTAAATTAGTTTTCTGTGGTGTGTTTGCTTTTTATCTAAAGTTAAAGCTATTAATTCAAGGCAATTTTATAGTATACATTGGTGTTTTGGTTTATCTGCTGGGCCTAGGTATTTTAACAGGGCCCTCATTTTATTGCATTTTTAATAAGCTTTCCACCCACCCTATTCCTGTTATGCTTTTATACTTGGAGTTGCCTGTCCCTACTATATATCTTGCCTTGGATGATACTCCCAGTCTCAAATTCTATATACCTGATTCTAGAATCTACTCCTGATCTTATCTCATCTACTCATCTTACTTGTTACTGACAGATGAAACTGGGAAGGCCTTTCCGATTGTCAGTGTACTTTGAAACTTCTTTGAATTGCATCTGTTCTTCATTGATGGCTTGTCTGCATTTGAATCACCTTGTAATTACTTGTAGGTAGTTGTTACTTTTGTTTCTGGTACCTATAGCTTGTGGTTAAATAAAGTGTGTTTTTGCATTAAAAAGACTGGGACTGCAATTCTAGTGGGAGTAGAAAGGTAGCCTGATCTGTCCGAGTTGGAAAGCACACAATGAGGCTTAAAGCAATAATAACTTGCTGTATCAAGTTATTTATTTTGTTTCAGATACCTTTTCACTTTTGGCTAACCAAGTGTGTTTTTACATTAAAAAGACTGGGACTGCTATTCTAGTTGCAATAGTAAAGTAGACTGTTCAGTTTGAGTTAGGAAAAGCACAGGGAGGCTTAAAGAAAGATTATTTCATCAGCAAGAGGGCTTATTACGGACTTAGTTGTTTGTTGTTAATAATAAGTTGAGAGCTACTTTTGCTGTGCTTTTACTTTAAGAAGTTCCAGGATCATCCACCATGTGGCAGGAGGTGTTTATCTGGTCTCTCTGAGTTAAAAAGCATTCAAGGGAGTTCAAACTGTAGTTGTTTATTGGCCAGAGGGTACGAGAGTTAATTTATAGCAGACAGAAAAAAACTGAAAACTAAGCACTTTTTTGCAAAACTGTTCACCACACAGAGGCAGTTAGCAGCACCCTGTACAGTAGCAGACCCATAAATCTATGTTAACCTGTAACGCAGAAAGGCTTTGCATCGAGCTAAGCTTAGAGCAGCTAGTTAGTGCATCAAGCAGCACTAATATCAGATCCTTGCATTATCTATCTAACCTTAACCCTAGACACCACTTAGGTGACCCTGTAGAACCAAGTTCCTAAACCATAGTAGCCCAACCCTAATACAGGTCCTGACAACATGAATTTGCAATTTCTTAATGTCTCTATGGGCAGCTTGGCAGATATGGGCATCCTGAGACAATGCAGCAATTGTCTCGTGTGCTCAGACAACCTCTTAGTCCTTAAAGAAACTAGCACAGCATGCGAGAGATGTACATACACAATTCCCTTGGAGGCAAAAATCTCATTTACTTACAATGTTGTCTAGAACACATACACTATCCTTCACACATACTGCTCACTGCACACACAGACCTTCTTATGCTGAGGCACTTAAAAGAAACTGCTGCATACCTCAAAGATCTAAGACATCAAACAGCAGCACCTATCCTCAGCAACCACTAAAAAACACACCAAAAGCAACCCCTAACCCCACACATAAGACTGCACCCAATGATACCCCAAGAACAAAGCTCATAAGGCAAGTACTCTTGTTATAGGGGATTCTATTGTATGCCACACAGATACCCCTCTCACCAGGTTGGTCAAAGAGAAGATAATGGTTAGTTGTCTATCTGAAATAAGGACCTGCAATATATATCACGCACACTCAAATCACTGCACCCCAGGTACCAATATGATTCTATCATAGTCCATGTAAATGTAAATAACTTGAATCATACCTCATGATACACTCTGAATATACATCACAGACAGGTATGAGCCTTACATTGAGCAGCAGTCTATCTTCACCAAGGATGATGCCACAGTACAAAGAGAAAACAATTGATTTTAATAACTGACATAGTTTCTATTGTTACTCCAGGGGAATTCAGTATCTATCAGCATGGGAGGACATAGATAACAGACTACATTGCTTTGCAAAGGATGGTCTGCACCTGTCCACCCCGAACTTTCAAATATTGGCTAAAACGTTATCCACCCTCTTAGTGCCTTTTTTAGGAAATGTCAAAATAATAAAACCACCAATATAGCAAAAAAAAAAAGCAACCTTAAGGTGTTTCTGCTTAATGCTCAGAGCCTAATCAAGAAACTTCACACCCTACAATCTCCCCTCATTCTGGAGAATGTAGACATCTGTGCTGTTTAAAGCTTCAGAAAGTACTCCAGCAGTGGAAGGCTACAGTGCATTCCACACATTTATACCAACAGCAGCATAGACAGGGGCTAAAGGTGGAGGTGTCCTGATTTTCATTAGCAACATTAACAAGGCTGGTTAAACAGGAAGATGCCCCGGAATCCATCCATGTCCAAGTCTTAATGAACAAGGTTCCTTACCATGTCCTGGCCAGCTACAGGTTACCTTCTATGGCCCATGAAGCTCACAACTCTTACCTAGACCTACTAGAGGTGCTCACCATCCAACCAAATACACTATTCAGTCATTCATTCATTCATTCAAGACTTTAACTATCACTATTTAGGTTGGGAAACATGCACTGCCTCTAACTCATGGGCACAATGTTTCCTGAATCTTATCAGCATAAACATCCTGGACCAGATAGTATGCACTCCAGCCAGAGGATCAAACATAATGGACCTAGTATTCACCAACATGGGAGAGTATTGCATCATCCCCCATGTGGCACTCACTAAGGTCAAAAACACTGTTTCAATGGGCCCCAACAATATCCTCAGTTGCCTCCTAAATACCTAAAACAAGACCTAGTAGGACCACTTGAGGAACTCCAAATACAGCTTCAAAATAGGTTATTTGACAGGTGAATGAAGGGCTGCAACAGTCGTCCCTCTTAAAGGTAACACCAATCTTTTCCTCACTGGAAATAAAAATCCACTCAGAAAACTCAACTAAACCTGTAACTGTTAGGAACTATTCTAAAGCAAACAACATTCTACTAAGTGACAGTTTATCAAAATCCATGGCTCCCTGAAACTCTGAGAACACAGCTACCTATGCAGAATTATTTGTAGAAGTTCTGTACAAACATGTAAATGGCTGCATTGAAGCTGCTGTCTCTACTAGAAGTAAGCCCAGCTCTGACACCACAGATAAACCCCGCTGGTGGAATCTTTACCTAAACTCACTGTGAAGAAATGCATAAAATAGTGCCCTGTGGGAAATATAACAAAAGAAAAAAGTCATGGCCAAAATTAGAAAGAACAACTCTCATAAAGACAAGAGCTCTCCGATTCAACTAAACAAGATACTAAGAGGTCTAATAAAGTCCAAGGCCAGTTATGAGATCAGGATAGCCACCTAGGCTAAGGACAATCATAAGGCCTTCTTCAGCTATTTCAGGAACCTTAAAGGTAACACCAAGCACTGTGCAGAACTAGTGATAATTGGCACAACCGTCACTGACTAGGGTGACATAGAGAATCTACTAGTTGATAAATGTATCTCTAACTTTAACCCTACCCACGACTACTCCTATGAAATCCCTTCTAGCATATCCTCCCAACTACAAACAGGGAGCAGGTCCTAGTGGCACTCACTAAGGTCAAAAACACTGTTTCAATGGGCCCCAACAATATCCTCAGTTGCCTCCTAAATACCTAAAACAAGACCTAGTAGGACCACTTGAGGAACTCCAACTACAGCTTCAAAACAGGTTATTTGACAGGTGAATGAAGGGCTGCAACAGTCATCCCTCTTCATAAGGGTGGACCATCAAGTGACCCTGGGAACTACAGACCCATCAGTCTGACAAGTCTGATGTGCAAAGCCATGGAACGGATTATCATGGGCATAATCAACAAGGACATTTGCAACCTACAGACACTTGACCCATCCCACTTTGGCTTTGTTATGGGAAGATCTTGTCTACTCAACCTTTTCTGAGAGGGTCACTAAGGCTATGGATGACTGGAAAAAAGTGCATACTATCTACTTTGACTTGGCCAAGGCAATAAATACAATACAATACCCACCTCAGGTGTTGTTGACAAACTCTCTGAACTAGACATAAATCTGTACATAACTCACTGGAATTCTGGCTGACTCACAGATATGACCCAAGAAGTCAGGATTGATGAGACCACCTCTACCAGGAGACCTGTCACTAGTGGAGTACACCAGGGCTCCATGCTTGGCCTGCTTCTGTTTAGCATCTATGTCTGAAAACTAAAGGCCAATGTCAAAGGCCTCTGGCTCACAAAGTTCACAGATGACTGTAAATTGGGAGCTACCATAAAATCTCCCCATGACAGCAACATCCTACAAGAAAGTCTAACACAAACAAATGACTGGTGCCAAGGTCACGGATTAAAACTCACTGTGAAGAAATGCATAAAATAGTGCCCTGTGGGAAATAATCCACCCAAGCTAATTACTCCATCAATAAAACACCTCTAAGAGCTGACCCGATAGTTAGGGATCTGGGAACATCTGTAGGCAGCAATTTGGCCTTCGATCAACACATAGCTAAGATATTAAGAAAATCATTTTATGTCATCCAACTTATAAGCAAGGGTATGGTATCCATGTCCAAGGAAGTTATAGTACCACTCTACACAGCCCTTATCAGACCTATCATCAAGTACAGTGCCCCTTTGGCATGTACCTAACCAGGCACTAGCAACAATTGGAATGTCTTCAAAAGTTCCTCACTAGGAGAATCCATGGTATGAATACCTTGACCTACACAGATTACCATAAGGCCCTATCACTGTACTTAATCTCCTACAAGTTACTGAAAAGCGATCTATGCCTAGCATATAAGGCATCTTCATATCCAGCACTGATGGGATCTCTTGCATGTCTGCAAAACAAGCAACACCAGAATCACTAGATCCAAGGACCTGAACTTTGCCTGTGACATAATAGAATATGTTAGAGAGACTAGAATATGTCTCAAAGGATATCTGCTCTCTGGAATAAACTCCCCATCTACTCAAAGCAGAGTTCATCCTTGACCCTATTCAAAAGATACTTGATCAGCGGATGGCAAATTGCAAATCCACCCCCAGTCTGGCCCCCATATCTCTGATGGACAGAGGTCAACAGTAATTAAATTAATCTCCAACTAATATTCCCCCCACATAACCCTTAGCTACCTCTTTACTAACATACTCAAACTTATAGGTGTCCAAAGATCTCTGGGACAAAACAGGGTTGGGTTGCATGGCTAGACATGCAAAAACCCTGGTGGTTGCTAGCCTAGTATAAATCTATGAAACTATTATACCAGTATATTTACATTCCATGCACTTCAGTACTGGATTGATGTTTGCTTATGGTCAGGGTCATGCCTGAATTAACAAAAAACCACCAGGAGAGCAGGAACTAGATGAAGGCTGTGGAAGCCGAGGTACTAGAATAAACCTGTGTGCATCTAGTTCCTGCTCTCCTGGTGGTTTTTCGTGAATATTTTGGAATTTCTGGAGTTGTGCTGATCATGCCTGAATTAAGTCCATTTTGGATCAGCTCACCATCCCTGTTAAACAAAAAATAAATAAATAAAATGGTGTCTACTACGACTGCTAAAGTCCCAACTGCTCACAGCCAGGGACTCAAGTGTGTTGCAGTTTGTAAGGGCTTTTGCTTGTGCTTGAACTCGAATCTGTGTTTGGGCAAGTTTTGGCAGATGGGCAGATAGAGTGGGACTGCTGCACTTTTCCTGAAGACATATTCAAGTCTAAGCAAGATACGTGCTGCAGTCATGAAGAGGAAGCTAGGAAGTTTGTATTTAGATTAGGTATTTAGGCAGGAATTAGGATTGGAATTTAGGGTTAGGGAGAGGGAAGAGAATTCTAAATTTAAGGAGTGGGCGGGAGGTTTAAGATTTAGTCATGATCAGAGAATTTGGATTTAGGAATGGGTGTACTTTTCAGTTTAGTGAATTAAAGTTTAGATTTAGGGATCAGAAATGGAGTTTTAGGATTATGTAGTGAACTGTGATTTTAGATTTAAAAAGGAGGAAGGGAGTTTTGACTTAAGGAGTGATCCAGGAATTTTGGATTAGGGAGTAGGAGGGGAGTTTTAGACTTAGGGAGCAATCTGAGAATTTAGGTTGGAGAGAAGGAAAGGAGTTTTAGGTTTATGAAGTGAACAAAGAATTTAGATATAGTGAAGGGGGTAGAGTTTTAAGGTTAGGGAATGGGATGGAGTTTTAGGCTTATGGTATAACTGAGGAATTTAGGTTTAGTGAGCAGGAAGGGAATTTTAGGGTTAGGTACCAGTCATGTAATTTAGGTTTAGGGAGAGGGAGTTTCAGGTTTAGGGAGTAAGGATTCGGATTTACTTGGGAGGGCTATGTAGTTAAGTGGGATCAAGTCAGGGCACTTGCCATTTAGAGCAAGTGACAGTGGAAAAGTGAGTAAGAAGCTAATAGCATATGAGTACTTGCAGTAGACACAATAAAATACCCTTTCAGAGTCCAAAGAAATCAGAAATAACAGGCAATTTAATGTTCCCTTTAAACCTGTATTACATGCAGAAGTCCTCTGTGAGTAACTAGAGATTTGTCACTGTATCATGGAACCTGATTTTTTTCTCCTTTTAAATTGTGGATAACCACATCCAAACTCATGACTTAGATCTGTATAAGGATTTTGAAAATCTTTGTTTATTAACTGGGAACTCAGCATATGCTACCATGTCAACTCTATGCATCTTTTATTAGCACCAGTTATATTTGCCACCTCTTCACTGAACCCAAGATGACAACCTTTAAATGCAGCCAGCACAGCACTTATCCATCAGTCTCCTCACTGTACATCATAGACCATCTGAACACGTCCTAAAGTTTTCTTTGTATGTATCCTGCTAGAAGAATAGTCATCATGTTTCCAAAATATTCTTAGCAGTATTTATACTGATGTGTATTGTATATGTGAGCAAAACTGGTCAGCAATAAAAAGGGAGTCAGAAATAGTCAGGGAAGTATTTATGTGTCAGAACCCTCCTTTAATAATGTCAGAAAGAAGGCTGACTCCATCATTATCTAGAGCAAACATTTCAGATACCACAAATGAAACTTTAATGACAAACACAAGCTTCACACACAAAAAGCTTTTGCTACAAGAACTTAATCAAGTGTTACTTACTGTTGCATACATCACATTCCTAAATATATGTACTAAACATAATTAATAATCACATACATTTAAAATTAATTTAAAGTTAATTGTACATATATAACCTTATCTATAAATAAAATCAGGACTAAAAGACAGTAAAATATATCTAAGAAATTGACTGATAAACTTAAAAATTATGTAATTTCCTGTTGCTTAGATCAGACTAATAAATATACAACTAAATAATTACATTTAATTCTATACAGACATTTATATACATGAATAATGCTACTGAATAAACAATAAAATGCATTCATTTAAAAAAGTTTTATCTAATAGGCTTTGCCTTAAGTATACACTTTAAGGAGATAAATGTATTTCAGCCTGAATGACTGTCTGCTCCTAATACTTGTATCCATTTGTATTCAGCTCTTTCAGTTTTGTTAACAATGTCCCCTTCTCTATAACAATAAATTGGTAACAACTTTCATAACCTTAAACCTAAAGTCATGACTTCCACCTTCCTTTTGAATGTGTTTGTAAAGGGCATTTGTTCTTCATATGTCTGACAAATGGTTACAAATCCTTTCTTTTAACCTACAATTGGCCTTACCAACATAATAACTTAGGCACAGACTACAAGTTGCTAAATATATCAAATCAGTTGTGTTGAAGTTTGCATAACAGTTAAACATATACTCTACTCATATTCAGATGAACAGAATTAGCATCCCCACTAATCAAACTGCAGTATGTGCAACTCCCACAAGGATATGTACCATATTGCTTTATTTAATGGATATATTTTTTATCTTTATAACATAGCTTTTGCTTGAGATTATTTAGTTTTTTAAAACTAACCTTAGGCTTCTCAGGTAGAATGTCCTAAGCTTTTTCAACATGTTTTAAGATGTGCCAATGTTTTGATATTAAATATTTAAAGGCATTAGTATATCTATTATTAGTAATAATCATTTATATGTCTTTTCCAATAGACTGCTTTTTTATACCAAGTGTCTCATCATATGAAGACTCAATAGCTGTTCTATTTTCAGTAGCATATACCTATCTTTCACCCCTCTTTCAATGTACCCTCTAGTCAAAAAGCTCTGTGTCATTCCTTCCATTTGTACTTCAAAAGTTTTTTGTTGTGTATTTAGCCTAGCCAATTGAGTCATTTGTCCTTTAGGAAATTTTTTAAAAACAAATGATGGATACATACTAGTGATATGTAAATATGAATTCTTACACACATCCTTCCTGTAAACTTTAGTGTCAAAAAAGCCATGAGCATTCCTATTTAAAGTGGCATCTAAGAAATGAATAGATTCCTTTGATGCCTTCATTTAAACTTCAAATGACCAATCATATTAGATTGATAGCTTACAAAGGAATCTAGGCATGTTTCACCCCCTTTCTTTTTTTTATTTGGTTCTAAAACAATAAATAAACAAATCAATTATAAAACAAATAACTATTTACAAAGGTCCACAGCTGATCAATACACTAACGTTATACATATCAACAACAATTACTATTTTTCAAGCAAGTCTTTAAGTTTAAGCCAAGATTTATATGAATGTGTAATATTAGAGGTTCTTATCTTTATAGTATACACTTCATTACTGCAAAGAATTTTCCTATACTAATAAATTCAACACTAGAGAGGTAACTTTACTTTTTTAAGTTTTAGTAATTACTTTTTTTAGTTATAGCAAGAATAGACCAAAGAAGAGGCACTTAGTTTTTTGGAATTATCTCAAGAACTGGAGCATTAAATAAAGCCTAAGATTTCAAAATACTATATCTATCTGACCACAGAGCTTGAAAGACATTATTAAATTCTTTCCAAAAAGGGGAGATGACTTCACATTCATATACCATAGACATTCAGTCAGCTATTATTTCAGAATCACATCTACGGCATTTAATTCTATTTGATTTATAAATAATTGTAATTCTGTTAAGAGTGAGAAAAGCTCTGTGTAAGAATTTCCAAGTGAAAATGTTCCATTATAATGAAGATGTAGTTATATCTAGAGATTTTAATATTATTTTCTTGTAGTTCCAGAAGGAATTGTCTAAATATGTGAAATCTGACTTAATTTTTTCTTAATTTGTGACATATGATTTATTTTTCATTGCATTATTATTATTTAAGAGAACCAATAATTTGGGACACCATTTCTTACCTATGTTAAATATCTTATTAACCTCTAAATATTTGTAAAATTAACCATTTCTCAGAATCTTGTTGTATTTGGACCTTACATTTTCAACAGTATGTGTATATACATGAAGTTTCAAAACTTCAAATGTTCTAATACTGAACCCTATTCAGCAAAAGCTGAAAACATTGAACATACAGAACAGCAAATTTTTTCCTGGGGAAAAATTTGCTTTTCCAAAACACATACACACAATACAAGCACACCAAACAAACAGCAATCCACACACATACACCTAAAATCTTACACCTAACCCTACACTAAACTATACACACACCACTAACTATCCACTTACCTTAACTCAAACCCTAACCCTAAGGTCCGTCACTATCGCACACTCACCTCACCCGCGCCCTAACCATAACTGACCTACCCCACCCTAACCCTCATGTCCACACAATTGCACACTTACCTGACCCACGCCCTAACCCTAACTCACCTAACCCACCATAACCCTCACGTCCACACAATCGCACACATACTTAACCCACGCCCTAACCCTAACTTGCCTAACCCGCCCTAACCCTCACGTCCACACAATTGCACACATACCTAACCCGTACCCTAACTAACCTAACCCACACTCAATCACGTACTTACCTGAACCCAACCCGTAATTTTCCAGCACAGTGCTGAAAATGCCGAAGCAACAGAAACAGACAACCAAATTCTTTCCCTAGGAAAAAATTCGGTTTTCTGTTGCTTCGATATTTTCAGCTTTCACTGAATAGGGTTCGATATTAGAACATTCAAAGTTTTGAAACTTCGATGTTCTAATATAGACCCATATATATGTGTGTGTGTGTGTGTGTGTGTATATATATATATATATATATATATATATATATATATATGTGTGTGTGTGTGTGTGTGTGTGTATATATATATATATATATATATATATGTATATATATATATATATATATATATATATATATATATATATATATATATATATATATATATATATATATGTATATATATATATATATATATATAATGTAAAAAGCATAGTAGTTCTAAATACAATGAAGGCTGTCCTTGTACCCACGTATCACTCTATATAGGTGATACAAACATCGATCTCACACGGATTAATAGTAAAATTTATTACCAAAAAACGAAAAAATAAAATAAATAAAAATAATATACTTTAAACACGTAAATTCAAAACGAATAAAGACAAAGTAACTGATTTAGCGCTTTCATCTCCAACACCAGAGACTTCCTCAGAATCCAGTTACCATTCACAATTCTTACTTTATATATCCTACATAATGAATTATTAATTGAACATTTGGTTAATTGCTCGTAAATTAATTAATTAAAGGGCTAGACTTCAAACAATGAATTTCTGCAACACTGAAGAAACATTTAGAATAAAATTCTGTTAAATAAGCCAACATTCATACAAGGAATATATATTCCTATATGTGTATAATCAATACATATGTATATAATGTAAATATATAAATATATAAATAAATAAATAAATAAATAAATAAACACAAATATATACAAATATATACATTCAGTTTGCCAAAAGGCATGTTGGTAAAAAATAAATACATATAGACATATTGACCAAAGGAAAAAAAAACCCAAAAAAGTTAATAATTAATATTATGTTAAATACATATGTGCAAAATAAATGCATTTGTCTATCTCAATATGTATGTGTAAAAACATAAACATAAAGAATATACAGATGTAACAAATATGTACTTGTTTGTACCTGTTTGTAATGTGTATATATAAATAAGCATTGAAAATATTTGAACAAGTCACCAAATATTAATAATAAAATCAGTAAATAAATAAATAATTAATTAATATAATACTAATAGTTAATTTAAAATGATACTAATGATTTTATTTAAAAATATTGTTTAAAAATATTGTTTAAAAAATGTTGTTTAAAAAACATTATTTAAAAATGTTGTGCTGATAATTTATACAACTTGTTAAAGATTGTTGAAACTGATATAAATATTATGTTAATATTGTAATACCAAATTATATAGGTGTGAATAATAAATAAATAAATAAATAAATCAATAAGATTGTATTATATATATTACAACCCTAGGAACGTAGTTGAACCCTTTATAAAGAGACCTATTGAATAGTTCTATTCTAGAGATTGTGTGCTTTACAGTTTTTCTTAGCATCTGGTCATTTTACCTTTTCTATGGGTCTGCCACCAATATTTTTAACTCTGGAGTTATGGATATATGATCATTTAATCCTTTTCCACTACATGCGTCTAATCTCAACTGCCAGATCATTTCCCTGTACTCTAGCTTAGTCTCCCAATCACCTCCTCTATCCATGGGTTCAATTTCCTCAAGCACCCAAAATTTGAAATCTGCCTGTTTACATACCATTGCGTGCCTATATAATGCATTGTTGTCGTTGTGTTTGCTAATGCCCCTTGTGTGTTCATATATTCTATTCCTAAGATGGCATTCAGTTTTGCCTATATAGTAACTCCAGCATACTTTACAGAATACTAAGTATACTACTCCTTTTGAGTAACAACTATTGTACCTTTTGGCTTTTAGAGTTATATCCAAACTAGGTATTCTGATTTCTTTCAACCCAGCAATAAATGAGCATTGTGCACACCTACTGCATTTAAAAGTGCCGTGTCTCTTGTTAGCCCCCCTGATACTAGTAGTTCTCTGTTCAATGATATTTTTAATATTCTTGTTTCTTCTAAAACTGCATTTTATATCACTTTGAAATACATCAGTCTTGGTTGCTATGTTCCTGAACATCTCCCAAGTATCATCAATACTTTTTCTCAACCATTTTATACCTTGATGGTATGTGATCGTCAAATAGGGTGTGTCACTTGTTACAATTGTATTAGGAGTATTAGAACTACTCTTATCACTATTAGTTACTGTAGGCTTCACACACCCTTCTTTAGCTAACAAAGCATTATATTTGTTGCCTCTTTCTGATAATACATATTCTTTTATAGGGCTAATAAAATCCATAGGATAGCCTCTTTCATAAAACATTTTTTCTACATTATCAATTTCTTTTAAAAAATCTGTATCGTCTGAGACCATTCTGGCCATCCTAATCATTTGTCCTTTTACTATGTTTTTCTTGAGTTGGTAAGGATGATCACTATTGAAATGTAAATAGGCATTGGAATGATGTTCCTTTCTAAATACATTGGACCTATAACATTTACTCTGATTGTCCTTAATTTAATATCTAAAAAATGTATTTCCTCTGCATCTATTTGGTGTGTGAAATGCAAAAAAGTATTTGTCTGGTTTATATATTGTATAAAATCTTGAATGTACTCATATGGACCAGACCATAAAACAAATATATCGTCCAAAAAATTAAAATAATTACTTATATATTGAATGTATATAGAATTGAATGCATAATTCTTTTCCCAAAATAACATAATGATGTTAGCGTACATAGGGGCACAAGCTGAGCCCATGGCAACTCCTTCTTTCTGATGGTAGTAGTCTCCTTCAAAATACACATAGTTGTACTTTAATATCAGTTCCATACATTCCAAAACTGTTCTAAAATTAGCTCCTGTTACTAGTTTCAGTTCAACAAGTACTTTTTCAAACCAGTCTAAACCAATATCTTGAGGTATAACTGAAAACAATTCCTTAACATCAATAGTAATAAACAACATGTTGTCTAAATAAGTACTCCTACCTATTTTTTTCAAAAAATTCCATGAATCAATCAGAATATGGTCATATTTAGTGTTAAATCCTTTTAACATAGTATCTACATAAATTGCCAAAGGCTGAGTTTTTGATCCCTGAGATGACACTATGGGTCTCATGGGTGGATTGTGTAGGGATTTTTGTATTTTGGGTATTACAAAAATACCCGGAATAACGGGTTTTGGTACTTTTAAAAATTTATACAGTTCCATATCAATCATTCCTGTAAACAGATTGTCTTCCAGGATGAGGTCTATCTTCCTGTATGAAATATTAATCTCATTCTTTGTTACTGAACCATATTGCTCTTCCTTGTCCAAAATATCCTTCATTTTCTTAATGTAATCCCATCTATCCATAATAACCACCCCTCCCCCTTTATCAGGTTTCATGATACGAATTTTGTCATTACTACTCAAGTCTCTGAGTAGTTTGTGTTCAGCGTTGGTTAAATTGCTTTTGATTTTTTTATTATCAATGTTGTTGTTTTTGTATCCATTTCGTATCCTATTTATAACACATTTTTCAAAATTTAAAATTTCGTATTGTAGTGGGGGGTTGTAAGTACTGTGTCTTGCTAAAGAATTCTCTCTATCTTGATCTACTCTGTCCTTGAATATATGTTTGA